>NC_055959.1:3356213-3591213 GCF_018492685.1 Alosa sapidissima | reverse complement strand
CAAAGACACTATTGTGACCCCCAAACCCCACCCCCCCCCCCCCACACAACACACACACACTCAGCCTAGAAATGTAGAAGGGACAGCACCCCTCCCCCTCCTCCAGTTTTTTTTTTTTTGGGGGGGGGGGCAGCAGTCCTGCTAATGAGATTCTTTTCCAGGTCCGCAATTTACATCTGGGGCAGACAACCCCCCCTTCCACCCCCCATCTAGCTATTGAGCTCGTGGAGCAAGCGCAGGGAGTGGGGGGGATGTTGCCCCAAGAAAGAAAACAATTCCACTGCCCCCCCCTCCTCCATAACCTCCTGCCCCAAGCATCAGCACAGACCCCATCCCAAGACTGTTAATCAACACAAAGTCTTCCTTAGAGCCAGCCACTGACATGTCCATGGGGCTGCTGGCCCGTTCTTTTTTTTTTTTCTCTCACTCATTTATTTATGAATTTGTTTTAGTTGTCAAAGACAACTTGCCAGGTGAGTTTTTTTTTTTTTTTTTAATTTTTATTTTTTTTACCCCAAGCTTTTGGGACGTTTCGAAATGCGTACTTTGTTGTGTCTCCACCACAAAAACTAAAGCCCCAAGTGCACTGTTGGGAAATGCTCCGTGTGGTTTAATCCTGCTGGGCGGATGCCAGCTCACTGGAGCTCCCAGAGAGACGCTGGTCTTGGGAAGCCATTTGAGAGCCACACATTGTCTAGACAACTCGCCATTGAAAACCCCATCCAGAAAGTCTGAAACAAAGCAAGCGCGCTCTCTCTGTCAGACGCACTCTCGCTAATGTAACCCAGTCGTTCCTTTTATATCTAAAACATAACACCAATAAATCAAAACAGTGCCTTGGAGCAGATCAGAACATGATACTGAGCAAACATTCCAAACACTGTTTTTTATGGACATTTGAAAAACTCAGATTGGCAGACTTTCTAATAACCTTGTCTGATAAAAACAATCCAGAATATATTTTTAAATGGAGAAATTCCAGTTTTTAGAAAAAGAAAAAAAAAGCTACCAAATATGGTTTCATCGCCTCATGTAGCAATGCATCACACCATGTTCCCTTATGCATCGCACCATTTTCATTTCATTTCAGGATTTAGAAAGCTTGTGGACTGGACACATTAGGCCCCTATCTTTTATTGATGTTCCAGGATCTCTCTTCATGCCATGTAAAATCCTTTTTTTGCTTGATAGACATCCCAGAATGCTATTTGGTACACATTCCAACAGAGCTACTGGAGACATTCCATGAAATGGATTTGTAGCCATACCAGAACGTAAATTCACACAAGGCGTTCCAGCAGAGAGAGGGGGGGGGGGGGGGGGGGGGGGGGGGGGGTAAATGTAGACATGACGGCACGTAGTGTTGGGACAGATGCATCCCCAGATCAAGAGGAACAATCCCGCATCCATCAAAGTCATTTCTAAGAATCATCCTTGTTCGTCATAATCCGAGTTCAGAGAGAGGCTCTCTTTGCTCTTGTCCAGACGTCCCTAGGCCTGGCCAGAGACCTTTTGGCCCCTTTAAGGTGGCCGCAGTGACCCCCCTGATCTCCCTCCTGGACCCCCTGATCTCCCTCCTGGACCTCTCTACCGCTACTTTAGTTTGACCCCTGGCCTCTGTGTTTGCATGTCCCAGGCTTCTCCGGCACCATGTGTCAGATCGACATTGACGAGTGTGCCAGCACGCCCTGCCAGAACGGTGCCAAGTGCTTCGACCGGCCCAACGGATACGAGTGCCGGTGCGCAGAAGGTAAGCCTCCTCTCCAGGGGAAGAGTTCATCATGTGTAAGATGTTGTGTAAAAGGCTTGGCGTGGTGTGGTGTTGCCGTGGTGTTGCTGTGGTGTGGTCATCAGCAGCAGCAAAGTTCAGTGCTGTGTGCTGTGGCACTTCATCTGCTGGACACAGGCATCTCTGGCCCTGACTAACACCTGTAGTCTGGGAAGAGCATCCAACAACCCCCCCCCCCCCCAACACACACACACACATACACACACCCTCTGAGGGCCTCAAGGTCAGACAGCTCTCTTTCCCTCTGTCTCTCTCGTGCTCTCTCTTCCTCCTTCCCTCCCTCCCTCTTTTCTCTCTCTCTCTCTCTCTCTCTCTCTCTCTCTGTGTGTGTCTGTGTACAGATGACTAGGCAGACTGACGAGAGAGAGGGGCCCTTAATCCCCCTCTTCCCCCCCAGCCGGACCCCAGGATCACGGGGTCACCAGGGTCCGGCAGCTGGCAGGGACCGGGGTTACGCTCGGTCGTCACCCCGACATCTGTTCAGCTGTACCCCCACAATACACGCTCACACAGGACCTTATGCCACATCTGAGGGTCCCCTCTCGCACTCACCGCACTCCATTTCCCAAAAGTAGCCTACACCGGGGTGCAACTCTATATTTATATCTTTTTACTGAAGAGGATGCATTAGTGGATGTGTGTGTAGTGGTTGTGGTGTTGTGGAGGCGGCGGTTGTAAACGGGGGAGTGTGTTTGCATTGTTAGCGGAGGGAGGCAGCTGCTCGGTGTTCCCTCGTGCTCCAGCTCTACTCGGCTGAGCAGGGCCCTCTCGTCGTGAGGCGGCCCATTGTTCCCTCTGCTGGCTGGGGACAAAAGCTGGAGGACGCACTCTCTCCCCTTCCATAGTCCCTGCCTGCTCTCTCCTCAGCACAGATGGCCCTTCCCCGATCCCTCTCACACAGCCCTGCACACACACACACACACACACACACACACACACACACACACACACACACACACACACAGAAGCACACACTACAGGCTGTCGGCATGGAAACCTTGAGAACTGAGACTCAGACAGGACTTCAGGATTTTTCACACGAGAGAAAGAAGGGATGTGAAGGAAGTAGAATGATTTAGAAAGAGGAAAAAGTCGGGAAAAAAAGCGAGGGGGAAAAAGAAACAAGGAAAGTGGAAGAAAGTTTACAAAGAGATGGGGGAGAAAAAAGAAACTTTTTTTGAAGGGGGGGGGGGGGGGGGTTGTGTGACTGACTGTATGCGTATGTTTGTGTGTGTCTGTGTGCTAGCTGCAGTTGAAGGGGTGGGGTGGCCATTCGAAAGAATTTCAATGAAGCAAAAGGAAGTTTTCAGAGCAGAGAGACAAAAAAAGAGATATCAAAGGGATAACCCAAACAGTCCCAAGGAACAGACCATGGAGAAAATGAAAGAAAAGGCGAGGCCGGACTGTTGTTGATGGGTTGGGAATTTGAGACAGCGTCTGATATGTCTTGCCGGTGAACCATGAGCGGAAATGAAAGCTGACGCTCAGGAACTGCCCCGCTCCACGGAAAATAAAGAGGAGACGCTCTCCGCTGCCACCTGATCCCCTTCTTCACTAACACCTCTAAGAAAGCCTGGGAAAAACCTTCCCCAAATATTGATCTTCCTTTCTCTCTCTCTCTTTCTCCCTCTGTCTCTCTCTCCCTCTTTCTCCGTCTCTCATTTCATTCGTCCGCTGTCCAGGCTTCGAGGGGCCCCTGTGCGAGAGCAACATCGATAACTGCCGCCCCGACCCGTGCCACCACGGCACCTGCATCGATGGGATCGCCACCTACACCTGCAACTGTGAGCCGGGCTACACGGGCTACCGTTGCGAGAACCAGCTCAACGAGTGCCACAGCAACCCCTGCCAGAACGGCGGCAAGTGTGTGGACCTGGTCAATAAGTACATCTGCCAGTGTCTGCACGGCACCTCTGGTGAGAAACGGACACACTGCTTGATTTGCGTCGGTGTTAGTCTTGTCGTGTCTGTTGGGTGACTGACCGCATGTGTCGCCCCCCCCCCCCCCCCCCCCCCCTCAAACGCAGGTGTTAACTGTGAGCTCAACTTTGATGACTGTGCCAGCAACCCATGTGAGTTTGGCATGTGCAAGGATGGCATCAACCGCTACGACTGTGTCTGCAAGCCTGGCTTCACTGGTGAGAGCCTTTCCATCTTGTGCACCCACAGACTTCACACGACACACAAATACGATCCTTATATGGTCCAAATAAGCCTCAGACCTGTTTGGCATAGATGGTCTTAAGACTAAAGATCTCTCTCTTTCTCTCTCTCTCTCTCTCTCTCTCTGTTTCTCTCTCTCTCTCGCTCTCTCTGTCTCTCTCCGTCTCTCTCTCTCTCTGTTTCTCTCTCTCTCTCTCTCTCTCAGGCCCGAAGTGTAATGTGGAGATAGACGAGTGCTCGTCCAATCCGTGCCGTAACGGCGGCACCTGTGTGGACGAGGAGAACGGCTTCCACTGCCAGTGTCCCGAGGGCTTCCACGAGCCCTACTGCTACTCCAAGGTGGACGAGTGCGCCAGCAACCCCTGTGTCAACGGAGCCTGCAGAGAAGACCCCAATGGGTAAGGATAGAAATGAAGTTTCACGCACACTGACCACAAGAGTATTTGTGTGAGCGCACACAGGTGCTTTAGTAGTTATGCAATGCCCTTGTGTTCCTGTAGTTAAACTGGGGAAGTTGCTAACACAACCACGCTTATGGGTCCAGTGTCCATGGGGCACGCGTATTGAAATGTATACAGTATCTGTGCTGCATTGGAAAGGATGGGGGAGGAAGGTGTCTGAAAAGTGAGATGTTGGAGCTCTGTGGGACTGAGCCCTTCCCTGTGCGTCTCCCCACAGCTATAGGTGTGACTGTGAGCCTGGATGGGTGGGGAAGAACTGCGACCTGAACCGCAACGACTGCCTTCCCAGTCCGTGCCAGAACGCTGGCACCTGCATAGACCAGCTCAACGGTTTCGTCTGCAAGTGCCGCCAGGGCTTCAAAGGTGAGCGTGCTCAGTAGAGCCTCTGAACACTCAGCCAGTGTAAACTGAATGGAGTGCCTATGTGTAAACATGTGGGCGTAATGGCGACTGGAAGGCCCCCTTCTGTGTAAATATACAGATTGTAAGAGTATCATAAACAACCAAACACACTATGTGTACAGACAGCATCAACTCTAAATTACTGAGCATCCGAATGCTTTATTTTCCATAAATGACCTCAGCTTCTGTTAAGGCCACTTGAGGAATCCCATCTAAAATGTCTGCCTGGTAGAGCTCATGATTGACTTAGGCTGGAGCTCCTCCTAGTGGCTACTTCTAGGAACAGCAGGCTGCAGAGGTTGTGTTCTCAGGGTCTCAACATGACAATGTGCTCAGGGTAGAACAATATTGTGTGTGTCTGACCTCTTTGACCTCTCCGTCTCTCTCAGGTAATCTGTGCCAAGTGAACATCAACGAGTGCTCGTCGAGTCCGTGTCTGAACGGCGGCACCTGCGTGGATGGCGTGGCCAGCTTCACCTGCCTCTGCGAGCTGCCCTACAGCGGGCCCACCTGTGCCGAGGTGCTCACGCCCTGCTCGCCCAACCCCTGCTCCAACCACGCCCAGTGCCTCCACACACCCGACTACCTGGGCTACCAGTGCAGCTGCCAGGCTGGGTGGCAAGGTGAGAGGAAAGCTCCTGAAGTCCAGTCAAATCATCACCCTCCGAGTTTCAACAAGTGTAGTGGTCGTGATGGGGTCAGACTGACCGCAACCTTTTTGTGTCTGTAGCCTTTTCCGGACATGTAGTGTGAGTGTAGTGATTGAGCTTTGAGTGTCACCAAAAAGACTGCAGTGACCGAAGCTCTGTGTAGTTGACCCTTTGGACAAATGAATTAGCAGGGCGGTGACTGACCCTGTGTGTGTCTCTTCACCCAACAGGCCAGCTGTGTAATGTGGATGTGAATGAGTGCTACCCCTCCAACCCCTGCAAGAACCGCGGCACCTGCACCAACACACTCGGGGCCTACGTGTGCTCCTGCCGTGCCGGCTTCACCGGGCCCAACTGCGAGACGGACATCAACGACTGCTCACCCAGTAAGACCTCATTTCCTTTTCCTCTAGCTGTTTATGGCCTGTTTTTGATTTTGTTCATTTTGTTTAAATTAGTTTTCCTGAGGCTTAACTGGTAGAGAAAGGTGCTAGCAACATATACGAGGATGGGTCTGATACTCAGGGCATCCATACTGTACTGATACTGTAGGTCACTTTGAATAAAAGCATTTGCTAATTGAATGTTATTTCTCCTTTACTACCTTCCTGTCCTACTTTCCTCTTTCCTCCAGGCCCCTGTCTGAATGGAGGCTCGTGCACAGACGGCGTGAACAGCTTCCAGTGCAGCTGCCTGCCCGGCTTCACCGACACACGCTGCGCCGTGGAGGTGAACGAGTGCCAGAGCGCCCCCTGCAGGAATGGAGGCACCTGCACCGACTACGTCAACAGCTACACATGCACCTGCAAGCCTGGCTTCACGGGCATCCACTGCGAGACCAACATCCCTGACTGCACCGAGAGGTGGGTAACGGAATCGTAGTGTAACAGAACATTAAGAAAAAAGAATGTAAGGTAGTTCTAATTCTTCTTGCATACAACAACACCTTGCATATTTGTAACGCTTTTGAAGGCACCCAAATCAGAGTACATTGTAACAGAATGATTAGAAATACAATGTAACCGTTTCAGTTCTTTCAACAATGCACTTTACAGTGAAGGGGGATCTTCACTAACTCCCAGAGGCATTTGTTTATAAGAGACCGCATGTTTATTACAGACTGCATGTTCATGTTGCACAAGGTCTGATTTGCATGTTAGACACTGTGTGAATGTGTGTGTGTGGATGATGTGCGTGTATGTGCTGATCGTGACTAATGTTCCTCACTTTTGCAGCTCCTGCTTCAACGGAGGCACCTGCACGGACAAGATCAACGGTTACACCTGTACATGCCGCCCAGGGTTCACCGGCTCGCACTGCCAGTACGAGGTGAACGAGTGTGACTCACAGCCGTGCCTCAACGGAGGCCTGTGCCAGGATGCCCTCGAGTCCTTCCGCTGCTCCTGTCCCAAGGGCTACTCCGGTGGCAGGTGCCAGGTGAGTCACTCCCTAACAACTCCTGAGACCCACCCCTCCCCTCCAAAGAGCCTTACTGGGTGTCACTATGGTGTTCCATAGGTGTTCACTAGGCCTAATTTGGAGCTTGTTTAAAGACTCTAGAACTGAATAAACATGTGGGCTCCTAAGGCATTTCTGGTGGCACAGAAAACAATATAATGGTAACTAGGGGACAAACAAAAATCTAAAGTTTTAACATTTACATTTTGTAGAGGATCATGCTAAATCGCCCATTTTATTTTCATTTTGAAGTATGTCTGCGTTGGTTTTGAATGTGCCAACCGGAAACCCTCTAGGAACAAAATTTAAAGGGTTTGAGTTGAGTTGGATAAAAACTATTTTGTGAAATTATAGAAGTGTATGTACAGAAATGTACGGAAGACTCAGAGAGAGTGATAGATTAGCATTTCTATTTACTGTATGTCCATTCATCTTCCATTCATGGAGTTGGTGTGATGCCTTAGGGGGATGGCAGGTGATTTCTCCAGCAAACAAGGCTTGCGCGGTGCGTCCATTGTGAAGGGCACTTTAAAAGCGTCTCTGTGTTTGTTTGCGTGTGCCGCCCCCAGAGTGCTGTGGACTGGTGCCGTCGCTCCAACCCATGCCAGAACGGCGGCCGCTGCCGTCAGAAGGACGCCGCCTTCACCTGCGACTGTGTAAATGGCTGGTCGGGCCGCTACTGCGACATCCCTGGGGTGTCCTGCGAAGTGGCCGCCGCACAGAGAGGTGCGTAAACAAGACGCCATCACCGCTCTTTTGTGTGGCTGCATTTGTGTGTCCAGTCAGTGTCCGATCTGCACTCCTCCCCCTACCTGGGTCCCATTTCCTGACTGTAAGTTGTGTTTGTGTGTTCCCTGCAGGCTATCAAACTGACGAGCTGTGTCACCATGGTGGACACTGTGTCAACACCGGCAACACGCATTACTGCAAATGCCCAGACGACTATATGGGCAGCTACTGCGAGAGCCAGGTGGACCACTGTGAGGACAAGCCCTGCCGTAACGGCGCCACCTGCAGGGGCTATGTGGGAGGATACACATGCGACGTGAGTCCCAGATCATTACATACAGACCCATGAAGAAGTTGCTGTGCATTAATGTACGGAAAGGTTTGAAAGCCTACGTGAACTAACTTTACTGTTCGTTCTCTCCCTCAGTGCATGCCAGGCTACCATGGCGAGAACTGCGAGATGGAGATTAACGAGTGCCAGTCTCACCCGTGCCAGAACGGTGGCACCTGCATCGATCTGGTGGGCCATTACATCTGCTCTTGCCCACCTGGCACTTTGGGTAAGAAACAGATGCTCAGAGTCAGCAGTCCTGGCATGGCAGCATCTAATATCAATTACTAAGCTATTCAGTTTCATCAATACATCGTCCTACTATTAAATTTAACTTGTATTATAATGATTGTGTTTTATACCCATAATTGGTAATGCTTTACAGTAGTTGTAAATAAGAAAAGCTGATGGTGCTGTATAGCATCAGTGCAGTACAGCCATACCAAGTCATAGTATTCCTGTCTCCTGATTCATGTATCTGATGTTTGTGTGTGTGTGTGTGTGTTTGTGTTCAGGTGTGCTGTGTGAGATCAACGAGGACGACTGCTCCATGCCAGCCAGGCCTCGGGGCACCCCCAAGTGTCTGAACAACGGCACGTGCGTGGACCGTGTGGGTGGCTACAAGTGCAACTGCCCGCCCGGCTTCACCGGTGACCGCTGCGAGGGCGACATCAACGAGTGCCTGTCCAACCCCTGCAACATGGGCAACAGCCTGGACTGCATCCAGCTGCCCAACGACTACCAGTGCATCTGCAAGCCTGGCTACACAGGTAAGGCCTCGCACACACTCCATTTGAGTCCACTCGTGTGGTCCAGTACTCTCTGCAGAAGTGGGTCTTAAGTGGGTGCCCTGAGTGTTTTTGTTTATGTTTATGTTTTGGGTTTTTGTTTGTGCGCAGGTCGGCGGTGCCAGAACCGGTTCAGTGTGTGCGAATCTCAGCCCTGTCAGAATGGAGGCGCCTGCTCGGTCTCCAGCAATACGGCCTCAGGATACACATGCACCTGTCAGCTGGTACGTCCTGTAGAGAGCCATCCGCAATCCGCAGCTCTTCCTTCTGTCAATAAAAACTTTCTCCTCTCTTCCACCCCCCCCCCCCACCCCCCATCTTTATTGGTCAGTCTTGGTCAGTCTGTATGTTTTAGCAGTGCCCTGTTTTGTCCTCTCTTTTCCATCCTTCCTCTAACAACTCCTCCTCTCCTCCTCCTCTTCTCTCCCTCGCGCAGGGCTACACCGGTGCCAACTGTGAGCGCAGCATGTCGTGCCGCGAGCTCTCCTGCTACAACGGCGGCAGCTGCATGCTGACCACACGCGGCGCCCGTTGCTCCTGCCTGCAGGGCTACGCCGGGCCACAGTGCCAACACCGCAGCAACGAGGGCTGTTCGGCCCAGCCGTGCCGCAACGGCGGCCTCTGCACCGAGGAGACCTCCTTCCCCTACTTCCACTGCCAGTGCCAGCCGGGCTACTCCGGCAAGCGCTGCGAACAGCAGACCGCCCAGATCCCGTCTCCCAAGACGCTGCCGCCGCCGCCCGCCTGCCCGCTGGCCGACTGCCCGGGCAAGGCCAACGACGGCGTGTGCGACAAGGAGTGCAACACCTTCGCTTGCCGCTGGGACGGCGGCGACTGCTCGCTGGCGGCCAACCCGTGGGCCAAGTGCGCCGACCCGCACTGCTGGCGCGTCTTCAACAACAGCCAGTGCGACGAGAGCTGCAACAACGCCGACTGCCTCTACGACAACTTCGACTGCCGCAGCAAGGAGAAGGTTTGCAAGTGAGTGTCCGCCACTGGTCAGTTGTTGTTTTTTTTTTGTCTGTTGCCATTGCTGTGCGATTGTGGTGAGCGCATTGACACAAAATGGCCACCATTATACATAAATGTGGCGGGTGCTCCACGTTGATAGTAAGTCCCGTGTATTTGAACTCTTTTTTTTTTTTTTCCTTTGGGATGAGCACTATACTGTAATAATCCACTCAGACTAGTCAAATGACTGAATTAGTCACAGTATCTTAACTATTATCTCTGTCACGTCCACCTCCACAGTCCGATCTATGAGACGTACTGCATTGACCACTTTGCCGACGGCCGCTGCGACCAGGGCTGCAACACGGAGGAGTGCGGCTGGGATGGCCTGGACTGTGCGCAGAAGGTGCCTGAGAACCTGGCGGAAGGCGTGCTGGTCATCACGGTCCTGCTGCCGCCCGAGGAGCTGCTGCGCACAGGCACGGCCTTCCTGCAGAAGCTCAGCGCCATCCTGCGCACCAGCCTGCGCTTCCACCTGGACCACAACGGCGAGGCCATGATCAAGCCCTACATGCACCGCCTCAAGAAGCGCGAGCTGCAGCCGCAGCAGGAGGTCATCGGGTGAGTGGGGGGATCGGGTGATTGGCACCGCCAGGAGGGATGCGGGGACTCTGTGTGTGTGCAGGGATGTAGTGGAGGCTAAATGCAAGTATTTATCCATCACTGAAATTTCAGAAATAGAGTTTATCCACCTGTCAAAAAAGTGTGTTCACCAATTGCAGCTTTTAACATTCAAAAATGTGTGCGTGTGTGTGTTGTGAACATCAGGTATGACAGTTGTTGGCAACAAAACAGCAGAAAATTACTGCTAAATTATGTGTGTGAAGATCACACACACACACACATCACAGTTTTTGACAACAAACTGGCAGCAAATGAACTTGCCAGATCTGTTGGCAGGCCTTAAAGTCAAAATGCATGAGTTGAGAAATATATGAAGGACTATAAATGAGAGCTCATGGTGGTCATGGGAGAGTGGCTTGGCTTTGGAAGCCTCTCAAGCGAGTCTGATCTCATGTCTTTCCTCGTCCGCAGATCTATCGTGTATCTGGAGATCGACAACCGGCTGTGCTCCCAGGGCTCCGAGGGCTGCTTCCCCACGGCCGACACAGCGGCGGAGTACCTGGGCGCCCTGCACGCCACCGAGATGCTGCGCTTCCCCTACCCCATCAAAGAAGTCCGCAGTAAGTTGGAGCCTGTGTGGTCAACCATTACATCTGGACACTTCTCAAAGTACGCTGGTTGTGTTGTGCTGAAGTAGCAAGCGAGTGTTCAAAATGTAATCAGAGTGTCTCTATCTATCCCTCCCTCTTTCTCTCTCTTTCTGTCGTTCTCTCCCTCTCTCCTTTCTCCTCTCTCCCTCGCTCCTCCCCTCTCAGGTGAGCAGCTGCCGCCGGGGCCGATCGACGTGCCCGAGTGGGGCAAGCTGCTGCTGGTGGGTGTGGCGGCGCTCTTCCTGATGGTCATCCTGTTGCTGGGCATGCTGATCGCGCGGCGCAAGCGGGAGCACAGCACGCTCTGGTTCCCCGAGGGCTTCTTCCTCAAGAAGGAGGCCAGCAGCAACAAGAACCGCCGCGAGCCTGTGGGCCAGGACGCTCTGGGCATGAAGTGAGTCCAGCGCAGAATGCCATTCTCAGTTTTTTCTGTTTTTTGTTTTTTTTTTTTCCTCCCACTTTGCCGCATTACTGTATTGCTGCATCACTGCATCCAGGATTGTAAAGTAGTGTTGTTTTTTTCCCCCTCCATTTTACAGACACATGCCTAAGACGGTGGAGGAGTCTCTTCTTGGTGACCACAGTGACCAGTGGATTGACACAGACTGCCCCGAGGCCAAGAGATTGAAGGTAGGCGCTGGAGTTGATGACTGGCAGATACTGATGAGTACTGAGAGCACTGGAGAGGGTAGTTTGTTGGACATGGCCTGGCCAGAGGATTAACGTGTAACCGACTGACTGGTTCATAGGTGGAGGAGCCCAGCATGATGTCGGACAGTGACGACCCAGTGGACTCCCGACAGTGGACACAGCACCATCTGGCCGCCGCCGACATCCGCATGCCCACCTCTATGGCACTCACGCCTCCCCAGGGAGAGTTCGACGGCGACTAGTTCGACGGCGACTGCATGGACGTTAATGTCCGAGGACCTGGTAAGTCACAATCCCAAACCCCAAGATCTTTTTCTGTAATGGTCATCCTGGATATTTTTTGTTTGTTTCTTTTTGCTTGTCTGTTTTCCCATTCGGCGTGTGTATTTGTTCTTGTCCGTGTTTTGACCTTTTTTATTTATTTTTGTCTCGTCCGCTCCAGACGGCTTCACCCCGCTCATGCTGGCGTCGTTCTGTGGCGGCCTGGAACCCGAGGTGGCAGAGGAGGAGGAGGAAGAGTCGTCGGCCAACATCATCTCGGACCTCATCTACCAGGGCGCCTCACTGGCCGCCCAGACGGACCGCACTGGCGAGACGGCCCTGCACCTGGCTGCCCGTTACGCCCGTGCTGACGCCGCTAAGAGGCTGCTGGACGCCGGAGCGGATGCTAATGCACAGGACAACACCGGACGCACGCCGCTGCACGCAGCTGTGGCTGCTGATGCCCAAGGAGTATTCCAGGTACGACACACACACACACACACACACACACACACACACACATACATACTGTATAGATGCACAAGAATATGCAAATATACATCCTGCATGCTCTTAGATATATATATATATATATATATATATATATATATATATATAATGTATATATATATATATATATATGTATGCACAAACGTCATGTATATGTACATATACTTATACTTACTTATACATATGCTCACATATACATCTCTACCCACCTTTAAGCTGACATTCCCTAGAAGTTTGTACTCTTATGTCTGCTTTACACACAGTCTTCCAGGGATCCTCTTCCTCCATGTGACTAATCTCTCCTCTGTCCCTGTGCGCCCTGTAGATCCTGATCCGTAACCGTGCCACTGACCTAGACGCCCGCATGTACGACGGCTCCACTGCCCTCATCCTGGCTGCCCGCCTGGCAGTGGAGGGCATGGTGGAGGAGCTCATCACATGCCACGCCGATGTCAATGCCGTCGACGAGCTGGGTAAGCGGCGTGGTGGTTTGAGTGTGGTGGTTTTTCGAACGTGATTGTAGTGGTGTTGATGAGGTGTTTGAGTTTGGTGGTTTGAACTGTGTGTTTGTGCTGGTGTGTTTGTTCAGGTAAATCTGCCCTGCACTGGGCTGCTGCGGTCAATAACGTGGAGGCCACCATGGCCTTGCTGAAGAACGGAGCCAACAAAGATATGCAAGATCTGAAGGTAAACACAGTGAAGCTGATATATTCTCTCTCTCTCTCTCTCTCTCTCTCTCTCTCTCTCTCTCTCTCTCTCTCTCTCTCTCTCTCTCTCTCTCTCTCTCTCTCTTTCCACCTCTTATCTCCCTCTCTTTCTTTCTGATTGACCAAATACAAGGATACAAGGAAGTTTATTGTCACATGCATATAGTTACTGGAAGTAAGAAATGCAGTGAAATTATGTCTGGTGTCAGCCTATTTGTGCATTAATGGGGGGGGTAAAAAGTGCAGTAGAAGAGGGGTTTAGTAGATTAAGTGGCAAGGGCTGCATAAAAAAGGTGGGGGAGGATTGGGATTGGGTGGGGGGCACCAACAAGGAGCACCCAAGAGCAACAGGGGCAAGGAAAAAAAAAAATACATGGGTATAACTGCGTAAACTGTCCGATGTCCATTGACATCTCTTCTCCACTCTCCTCCCTCCCTCACTAATAACTGAGTAAACTGTCCGATGTCCGTTTCCTGACACCATCTCTCATCTGTTGCCCCCCTCTCCCCTCCCCCCCCCTTTCAGGAGGAGACTCCTCTGTTCCTGGCGGCGCGTGAGGGCAGCTGTGAGGCGGTCAAGGTGCTCCTGGCCCACTTCGCCAACCGCGAGATCACCGACCACATGGACCGGCTGCCGCGCGACATCGCCCAGGAGCGCATGCACCACGACATCGTCCAGCTGCTGGACGAGTACAACACGGTACGCAGCCCGCAGGGCCACAGCGCCGCTGCCCACCACCTGGCGGCGGCCGCCGCCGCGGGTCACACGCTCTCGCCACTCATGTGCCCACCGAGCAGCTTCATGTCCGGCCTCAAGACCACGCCGCAGGGCAAGAAGAGCCGGCGCCCAGGCGCCAAGGGCTCAGGCGGCATGGCCGGCCAGCACGGCGGCAGCATCAGCCTGAAGGAGTCGGCCAAGGCGCGCAACAAGAAGCTGACGCTGGACATGCAGAGCGCACTGCTGGAGAGCTCGGTGACTCTGTCGCCGGTCGACTCGCTGGACTCGCCACACGGCGGCGCCAGCAACGCCGGCTACATGACCAACCCCACCTCGCCGGTGGCCATGCCCTCGCCGGGCATGTTCCACACGTCCATGTCGGTGCCCGGCACGCCCATGGTGCACGCCGGCATGCTGGACGGCAGCGGCGGGCCCTTCGCCGTCTCCCTGGCGCAGCTGAACGACCTGAGCGGCGGAGGTGCCGACGGCGGGCTCTCCATGCAGGCCCGCGTCTCCATGGCGTCGGCGGTGGCGGCGGCCAACCAGCACAGCTACGTGCTGAACTCGGGCCAGCTGGGCATGAGCATGGGCATGGTGAACCCCGTGAGCGTGCCCTTCGACTGGCACAGCCGCATGACGCCCTCCTCGCAGTGCGGCCCGGTGGTCAGCATGGTGCACCCCGTCAGCAGTCAGGCCAGCCTGATGCCGCCCACGCCCACCATGCCCCAGGGCGGCCTGCTCATGCACCAGCCCATGTTCCGCGGCGGTCAGCCCACCATGCTGCAGCCCACGCTCGTCTCCTCCACCCCCACCAGCATCAGCCCCGTCAAGCTGGCCTCCATCGCCGAGCAACAGCAGCCGCAGCAGCTCCACAGCCACTCCCTGGCACGCATGGGTACCTCCTCCCCTCCCACCCCCCAGCAGAGCCAGCCCCCACCGGCCTTCTACCAGCAGGCTCCGCAGCAGCCCCAGCAGGCCCCCCAGCCCACACAGGCCCAGGCAGCAGCAGCAGCGGCGGCGGCCCAGCCCGGAGGCAGCGGTACGGAGGACTACCCGACGCCGCCCTCGCAGCACAGCTACACCTCCGCCATGGATGCCACGCCTAAGCATTACCTGCACCTGCCCAGCGAGCACCCCTACCTGACCCCCTCGCCAGAGTCGCCTGAGCCCTGGTCCAGCCCCTCCCCGCAGTGCGTGTCCGACTGGTCCGAGTCCACCCCGAGTCCGGCCGTGTCGGGCCCAGCGCAGACCCAGATCCCCCACGTCCAGGAGTCCAACGGGAAGATGCAGGTGTTCGCGTGAGGAGAGACCCCCCGCCGTCGCAACTTCGACACATTCCCATCCCCTCCCCCCCCCCCCCCCCCCCCATCGCCTGAAAGTACCAGAGCCACCGAGAATCGAAGGGAGCTCTGATGATGGCTCTGGTTTCATTTTTTTATGGGTCAGCCAGTTTCCAAGATTTTGAATTGGGATCCGGATTGACTGTGTCGCGTCAAGAAGACCGTCTGCTGATATTGCGTGCAGAGATAAACAAAAAGAGTAAAGGGAAAAATTGTTGTTGTTATTGTTGTCTTAAAAGAAAAGACAATATGATGAAGTAAGACTTATTCTGTCTCAGATGGACTTGTTTTTTTATTATAAAAAAGTATATGAAGAAAGCCACGTCTTTTATTTCAAAGACTTGGGGGACACTTTCCTGAAACTAACAAACTTTAAGTAGAGTAAGAGAAAAAGCAAATGTTGAAGGAAATTCCTTTCTTTTTTATTTATTGTTTTCTTGTGTTCCTCCTTTTTAAGAAGAAGAAACTGCCTGGTGGGGCGTTCTCTCCCTCTCTCTCTATTTGTCCCAGACGAATGGTCACTCCACGGTCCAGATTTGTTACTTTTCACCGCCTCTGCGGAGGCACTGCGGTTATTCTCTAGTGTTACGTAAGGTCCGGTACACTTTCATGTTGTTTTGAAAAATGAAACCAGAATATGAGGATGTAGTCCTCCTTAAGGTGATTTATTATTTTGTCCATTTTTGTTTTTCTCATTCATGTCATGTTTTCAGTCAGTACGGCAGGTTTGTTTCTAATTCTATGGCCTGTACTAATTCATGAAGCAGAAGTGGCCAGTATTGATTACGTTGGGCGTTTTTGTTCATTTTCCTAGACACAAACTGCAGCTGACTCACCCCTCAACGAACATATTATCCACCTTATTCCAGTCTTGTGAAGTCCCACAGAGGTGGGATGGGTTAAGTGGCCTTGGGTCATAGACTGATCGAGAGAGAGCACTCACTTTTTGTTATTTATTTTGGCCACATAAAAACTGATTGGCACTACAAAAAAAAACTACAAAAATGGCGTATGCTAGGTAACTGTCACTGATTACAAATTATTTTGAACAAAAAAAATTATCTTTAGTTTAAACCATTTCTTTAGGTATGTGTTACGTGTAAGAATGTATTGGGGCATCTCTGAAGCACTTGTCGGGACGAACATGAGAGCGGCGATAGTGAGCTGGGCTCTCCCTTCTTGCAGTAAAACCAGTGACCACATCACTCTCCAGGTCAACCGTCAGAGGAAAGCCAGGTGTGATGCAATGAGATGTCCCTCTCCAACAGCCCCTCTGTCTTATCCTCTCATGGCTCTGACAGTCCTGGGCTCCAGTACCAGAGTTGGCCTTTAGTATTCAGCATAAATATTTATGACCGCATAGACAAGCATATTTTTTTGCCACTAAATCAGCCTAAATCACTGCCTTTTATAGTTCTCTGTTTTTGTTATTCATTTCTTTTATTTGTTTTTATTACAATGATTTTTATCTTTACTGAAAACATGGTTACTAAGCTATTTTTTTCTTGTCGTTTTTTTTTTTCTATTGGCTGCTGCTCGCTGTCACTCTTAAGTGTGACACCTGTGTGTCTTCTGAAAACATTACTGCTTCCTCCTTTCTCCTGCCCCCATCCCCCATCCCCCGCTCGTGTAGAGCTGCAGTGTATGCTGCTACCCAAACTCGCACTGTGCCTGTCCCCTCTTCCCAGTGCTTCCTCTCGTACCCTCAGAGAGACTTACTGGCCTCTCCACCTCCCACCAGATCAATTTTCTAATGTCTGTTTTTGACGCAATTTCTGATGCCTCCTTCTCCGACCAACGTAGATGACCAACGCACATGTGAGGGCACAATAAATAAATAAAAAAAATAGTTTAGTTTTTCCTCCCTTCCACCTCCAGGAGTTTTGAGAGGCTACATTTGGCTGGAGGGCTGCCCAGGCGGGGAAGACCCGTGGCTGGGGAGGGCCGGAGGCTGCTAGTGCCCTGTCACTCCTCAGGGAGGCATTATAAGGCATGCAGGTACCGGGAGTGAGGGTGTGTCCTGCCCCCCCACCCCCCTGCATCTTTAGCAGTGATCCCCCCCCCCCCTCCGCACCAGCCGGGAGGGAGAGGGCATCTTGTGCACTGGAGATGATGACCCTGGATCCTGGAGCAGGAACACTGCTATGTAGTGCTGCCAGATTCCCAGATTAAATTAGAAACATTGAAAAAGTAAAAAGTATAGGCGTTCTCTTCTCTCGTGAGTTCATCTTCTAGGCCCCTCAACTTTTAAGATTGATTGAACGGCTGCGTTGGGTCATCAGTCACTTTTTCAGCGTCTTCCATTATTTTCTGGTTGTCTCTCCAGGCATAGGTACTCTGCCACTACCAGATATTCTCAGAAATTGGCATTTCAGAGCATGTGTCTGTATTCCTGGGGCACTGATGACCATTTAGTTTTGTTTTGTTTTTTTTTTTTTGTTTTTTTTTTCTTTTCCCAACTGCATTTCTGTTTCTGTTTTGACATTTCATTCCTTTCAACACTCCCCTCTCCTGTACCAGAGCATTTCATCAACCCCATTATCTACCTGTAAATATGTTTGTCTTATTTAGATCTACTTGTTTAAGAGTCTTATGTTGCTAAAAATGATTATGTACTAAAATGATAATGTACTTCCAATTAGCCTTACTGTCGAAGCTGAGAGGACTGATATTTTATTGGTCTCACTTTATTAGATCGGATTAGACATTTCCTGTTTCATTATTAATTTCTATACTTGTTTAAAAGTAGTTTTTTTTAAAAGAAATATTGTTGTATATAAACACCTTTTCACATTGTTTCTCTCTACAAACAAAAGTTGTAAAATAAGGTACTTCTAATAAAAACAATAGGGATCTACATTCTTGAGTTGTGTCTTTTTTATCTTAAGCCTTGTTTGACAAAACTTTTTTAAATTGTTTGGACAACTAATTCATTCATATTTGACTTACCAGTAGTAAATATTTGGAAACATGAGGATAAGCAGTGTAAATACTTAAATCTGTCCACATATTTAGGCAGTCTGGAAATCTAGGATCTTTTCAGTATATCAAGAGTTTCATAACTAAATACAAGTTAAAAGTCTTGTTTCATGATGACCGCATGCTTCAGGGAAGGACCATGTGCATTTCCTGGGCAAATGCCTTGGTATAGATAGCCTTGCTGACCGAGGACTCAGTTATCTCAGCTTCTCTTGATTTTCAGTTTTATTTTATAAACATATCTAACTTTACATTAACCTTGATTGAATCATGATTAGTTCAGGCTCAAGTCTGAGAAGGTTAAAATGCATCATCATAACTGTAATTGAAACGGCTACATTCTTAAAATCTTTAACAACATACTTTAACAACATACATACAAAATGAACCTGAATCTAGTGCTATCAGGCAGGTTTACCTCAGTTATATTGTTGACTTCTACTAGCTTTACAGTATTGGAAATTAAGTCGTGCTCAGTAAAGAATTACTATAATAAACTCCAGTTCATCAAGCAGCTACATTCTTGGTCAGCTTCAGCAACAATAAATACAACTGAAAACAATCACTCATGAATCTGTAATGTTGTCAGTCCATCAACTGTGACCGCACCATTACTGACAATCCCTCTTCAATGAACCCGTCAATAACAATCACAGTTTTGTGTAGGCTGTCCAGTCAGTGATTGGTGTGACACGTATGTTGGGACAAATCTACCTACAGATAAACTACTTGAAGAGACATGAAGAGAACAGGGGTTTGCTCCAGGCTGATTCCTCTTTTCAGACCAGACGTCTCGCTGTCGTCCCGCGTCATGCCTCTTCATCCTCCACTCTTCCCCGTCCTCTTGGTCATCAACTTCATCAGGCTCAGGCTTGCGTTGAACACGCGGTCGTGCTTGAAGACCAACTTGTAGAAAGTGTCGATGGGCAGCCGTCCGGTGGGGTCAGCGTGCTTCATGGCCGTCAGGGGCATGTACAGCCGGTTGGTTTGGTGGCGGAAGGGAGGGTCTCTGGACACAATCAGCTGAAAGGTTTGCTGCACACACACACAGACGCAAATAAGATTCCTGCATGTTTTGGTGATCTCATGCATTAAACTACTGTTTACACATTTAAGTTGCATCTAATGCTCCAATGACAAAATGCATACCGTTGACAAAGACTATTAAAGGTGCTAAAGGCAGCATATCATGAGCAAAAAGAATGAATTTCAGGTAATAGCAATATCAGTGATACATTTTCATGGCTTCCTTTAAAAAAAATGAGATCTTAACCTGCTTATTGGTTCTTTAAGGTGAGCATCTTCTCTCCATAGTTACAGTACAACTGCAAAAACCCAAAGCTAATGAGGGGATGGACAGGCCCAAGGTAAACTATTGAACACCCAGCTGTTCAGAGTATCTCTTCTAACACTACCAACAACTAGACTTGCTAATTCTAGCACTTCCCACCTGACTAGAACTGCACTTGACTGTATGGAAGTAGCACTCAGTGCTGCACTAACTTGTCCTTATCGCACTCTACCTTGATTATTTCCCTTGTTGTCATGTAAAAGGTGAGAGATGGACACAGCCTCATTACCTCAGCCACTTCCTCTGGGGTCTGTCCGAGCGAGGTGAACACCTTGCGTGAGTATGGCAGGTAAATCTGTTTGAAAATCTTGGCCGTCTCCTCGTCCGTCCCGGACAGGTCCATGTCGGCAGCATCCTCGTACACCTTCCTCTCAAACTCAGTCACAACCGGACCCGGCTCCACTAACGTCATCCTGCACACCGAGGGGAATGCAACATCAAAACTAAACAAAATCCCACTATCACGGATAGACATATCCATTATTTTATTCAACATCAAAAGATGTGAGTGCAAAGTCTATGAGGGTAAAGAGTAAGTATGAAAGTGATTAAATGCATGCACTTACAAATAAATGTCATGTTTGCACTCACTTTATGTTAAACTTCATAGCTTGCACAGCCAGGCTCTCACAAAAGCCCTCTACGGCGAACTTTGATGCAGAGTAGACATCATTGAAGAGCAGGCCTAGGGAGGACAAATAACAGCAATGACCAACTACAAGGATGCCTTGGATCCTTCTCTCACCAATCTCCGCATGAAATGGGACACAAATATCTACATATTCTCGGGATGGCATATGACCTAACTATGGCACAAAGTTCAGGGCGCTCACCCTGAATGCCCATGACGCTGCTCATGACGACGATGTGTCCACTCTGGCGTCTCTTCATGTCCGGCAGCACCTCCTTGACCAGGCGCGCCAGGCCGAAGAAGTTGGTGTTGAAGAGCTCCTGCATGGAGCCGACGCTCTGGCACTCCAGTGGACCGATCATGCCCACGCCTGCGTTGTTCACTAGGAGAGGAGCGGACTGCCAAGGGTCACTCGACGGAGCTAGCGGGCATGTGCTAACAACTCTGTCTGAAGTACTTGTGGAGTCCTCAGGAGGGTGTGAACCAGAGATGGCAAAAGTACACACTCTCCGTACACAAGTAGAAATACACATCTACGGTGTTAAAAAAGACTCTGGTAAAAGTATTCATTTAATTTCTTTACTCAAGTAAAAGTAACAAGGTACAGACTCAGGAAAGTAAAAAATATGCTAGCCTTTTGACATGCTATGTGACCTTTGTTTCTGTAAGTGGTAATAGGGCGCCAGGGTGGTGCGGATAGGCATAAATAACTAATTGTGTCTGGTGTGTTTCAATTCCCTTCCTTGTCTAGCTTTCCCTTCTACATCCCACCATGGTGAGAAGTTCAGCTCTAGTAATGAATCATATTTCCTCATTAGCAGCATACAGCCCTTGAGGTTGAAGATATTTAGGCATATTAAGTTTGTCACATACAGGAAGCTTTGAATACATAGCCTTCAGGATACAGCCTCTTGCTCAGGTCTGCACCGGATTTGAATTGTCAAACTCAGAGACAAATAAGAAAGCACAAAATAATTTTCTTCCTAGCTGTGTTCTAACATAGTTTAAAATTATATAGCCAATATGAATTTATAGCAGTGATCCTCAGTGCTTATGTTCATGTGAAATACTCACTGACAATGCCAAGTTAACAGGCGAGATTCTTTTGATTGGAAATCAATAAACTGCTATTTCTTCACTGGCACACACATTGTAAAATGAGGTCTGTGGCAGGCTGATCTCCCCCTACTGTTCTACTGAGAAACATAGGTCTTTTCTACTGTGAACTGAGTGTGTGGTGTAATTCTGGTTTATGTATGTATGTGTGTGTGTGTGTGTGTGTGTGTGTGTGTGTGTGTGTGTGTGTGTGTGTGTGTCTGGGTTTGTGTGCACGCATTCTGCACTCTTCTGTGTTTATGTTTGTGCCTCTGTTTGCATTTATACAGCATGTGTTATGTGTGTGCATATACAACAGTATGTGCATCCATGCTCATATGACTACATAGAGGTGTGTGTGTGTGTGTGTGTGTGTGTGTGTGTGTGTGTGTGTGTGTGTGTGTGTGTGTGCGCGCGAGTGTGCATCTGTGTGTGCGTGTCTGTGTGTGTGTGTGTTTGCTCACCCAGAACATCCACCCGTCTGTCTGGCAGGCTATTCACACACTCTCTGATGGAGTCCTCACTGCAAGCGTCCAGCTGGCGGATCTCCAGAGTGTGGTCCAGCGTCTCCCCAGCTGCCCTCTCCAGAGCCTGTCTCCGCTCCAAGTTCCTCATGGTAGCCACAACTGATCGCCACCACCACCACCCCCACCCAATGCCCAAGAACAGCACAGCACATCTCAGTCAGGCAACAGTCACAGAATGGCTGAACTTGGTGATGCAAAAAAGACATGCACAAGCATACCCCCCAAGACCCACACACACGCACACACACACACACACACACACACACACACACACGCACATACACACACACAGACACACACTCAAATACACACACACAGACACACATACACATACACACACACTCACATACACACAAACCACACACACACACACACACACACACACTCACATGACTGTGTAGAACACACTAGACTATGCTTACTGTAATGTAGATGAGCAGAACTGACACACACGCACACACGCACGCACACACACACACACACACACACACACACACACAAACACACACACACACACAAGCTTTATTTTGACGCTCTGACATGGTGTTTTTCTACAGGAGAGGCCCTGGGAGTCTCTCACCTTTGAACCTCTTCAGATCATCCTTGGCCAGACGCACCGCGACAGCTAATCCAATTCCAGAGGAGCAGCCCGTCACCAGAACCCTCCTGGTTCCCATGGCCTCGGCTGTTCAGGCACGTTATCCTGGAAGCAACACTGGGCCATTGTTCACATGCTGGGATCACTCTCCTCATGTAATCATCAGTTTACTGAAAATGAATACACTAGGTCTAAATATTATAAATACATTACAGTGCTGAAGTAACATTTTTGTTTGTTTGTTTTGATTTTAAACAGCCTGCTTCAGAGCGATGAGAATGTTTTGTTTTTAAAGTGCAAAGTCCACCCTCCTGTGTGTGAACACCTTCTGCTCTGTAGAGCAAGGGTGCTGTTCTGAGTACATGAGGATAAAAGTCCTTACTGTTAATAAATGGTGGTTTTTAAATTATGAGACTAATGCTAGCAGTGGTAAATGGTGGTTATTGTTACTAAACGAGACTAATGCTAGTGGTGGTAAATGGTGGTTATTATTCATAAATGGTGTGGTTATAAAATGATGAGACTAATGCTGTAATCAAGAACATTTATATTAAACTCATATGTTACTCAACACCACACACCTATCCCAAACTAGATTTAGAACATTTGTGTATTTATGACAGTGAATAAAAAACATGAAGGTGATGGTGATGATGAACAGACCCCCCCCCCCCCCCCCCCCCTTACTGAATTTGACATTTTTGTGGTTTCGTCAAACATGTGTAATAACCACATGGAACAGATGTGCATAGCATATTGCGCACATGCATACAAAGAAATATGATATTTCCACTGCTCTCTCTCTTTCTCTCTCAAGACTGTGTGATACATTATTATAGGCTAGTAGATCTAGAGATTTTTGTATATGACAAGTGGCCTCATTTTTACTTTACGTTATGAGCGCACGTCTCGGGCTCCTTAAAGCTACTTTACTGTGATTTTGCCGTAGATAATCCAGATTAATCCAGATTACTTCTCGAAATCACGTTTATGTTCCCATTCATTTCCTGCCTATGTGCCCTTTATAGCTTGTTTAGGATCTAAGATGGGTCACTTGCAAACTTTTCAAAAACAGCATCACTCATTTTTGTTCCCATCCAATGATTCTGTAACAATTAAGTAGGCCTAGCCTAAGATAATGTTTGTTATTGTGAATTAACTCCATCCATTGTATCGACAATTAAAGCCAAATGGTATTCTGTAGGCCTACCAAACAATAGACATGGTTGTGGTATATTTCTAATATTAAAATGCAGGGTTAGGCTACAAGTTTCCTGAATGTCCTTGACAATCCCCGTTCCTTCGCTATTCAGAGTTGCCATAATTCACATTAAGCTGGCTATTGAGAAGCTTAATTCAAGGTTTACTTAACATTCAATAGGACAGCATTATCTCGGTTACACAGACTACATACACCTTTCGTGGATACATGATAAAATTGCGCATTCTGTTGCCTAAAGAATTGAACGTACCCGCATACAGACCTTAAGTTAAATGTCCAGCATGGCTGTGTGCAAGACCTGCTGTAGGCTTATTCAGAGATAGTCGGTCCGAAGTGAAATGTAATACTTGCGGTACTTTGCTGATACAGAGTGAACAGTGTCACATAACGTGACCGACGTAATACACTGGTCAGCTTGCCAGGTCAGGGGGGGGGGGGGGGGGTGGCAAAAGTGGGTCATGAGGCAGTGTGGCGTCTGGGAATTGAAGTTCCAAACATAAGCAAGTTTGCCGATATTAGGCTATACCCTAGCACCTGGCTACTGAACCCTTCTTCTAACTCAATGTGTTCTAAAACAAATAGAGTTATATTTGTATGACAATGATCAATGATGTAAACTACTGGCTAAATGTGTTGTGTTGTGTGTTTATGTTTATGTGTATCTGGCTATGTGTGTGTGTGTGCGTGTGTGTGTGTGTGTGTGTGTGTTTGTGTGTGTGTGAGAGAGAGAGAGAGAGAGAGAGAGGGTGGGGTCACAGTTATGAGTGCCCTCTGGTGGTCAATCGAAGTCAAACCTACGTCAGTCGTCTTGATATCAAACTGAAACTGATCCGATCTGAACAACAGACCTGCTGAAAACGACTGATACATGGCTATGTGCCCTATTTAAAACTTCGGGATTTGTCTTTTTAAAACTGATATTAACATGAATCGTCTTCAAGATGAGGTGGAGGTATGATAATGTAATTTTATTTAACTTGAGAATTTGAAGCGTGACTCCCTAAATTCCTTTTAAATGACAGGGTTAGCTTTTTATGCTCAGAATATTCAGTGAATTCAAAGGAAAGCTTTTACAGTAGGCTAACATGTCGTCGAGGATGTTATGCTACTTCCTAATACTACCGACTGCAACAAAGTAGCCTATGCTACTGCACCCACCGTTACAGTTATGGACACAGTATGATGAATAAATAAACACGCAACGAGATGTGTGCTATTTTAGTTAAGACGATAGGTCAACAGTTTAACGATCTGAGTCATTTGCCTACAGTGCACACGGCCTCTGAATGAGGGAGAAGTGTGTTTCAGTTGGTTTCGTTGTAAATGTCATCTGGTATGACCGTAGATTTTGGTACAGGGAAAATACTTTCCCCCCAGAATTGTCACCATTGGCCAAAATGTAGGCCCTAATATTATATCTTCTCAATTATCACCCCCCCTCTGTACCCAGATACATTTAGGCTACAGTAGCCTAAGGTACAGCAAGTGTGTTTTAAAGTACTTGGTCATATTTATGTGTCTCACCCAAACATCTATTTTGCAGCTGGAAATCAGTGTCAGAAGACTCAGAGAAAAATTTCATGGAAAGATTACAATTGACAAGGCAGCTCTGCTTATGCGCCGCTATGGCAATGACCATCGACGCATAGCCATGGAGATTGTACTGATGAAAGATAGAGGTAGAGAATTCATCACTGATATTAATCACAGGCCTACAACTAAAGTACCATATCTAAGGCCACTACATTTTAATATATTTTTTGTTTTGTTTTCTTATTGATTTACGATGACCAACATAGGAGCACAAAGCTGTTGTACCTTGATGTACTTTTTTATCTTGCTGTGTAGAGCTTGACGATGAAGACAGACATGATTTAAAGAATGATCTCATTGTTAAGGTAAGGTGTTCAGGTACTTCAGAATATGGCATCATAACGCATTATCAAATGGTATATGATTGTAACAGACACAAATTGTATTGTAGAAGTATTGCAGCACAATATATGACTGTGGCACCTGATGATGTCTCACATTGTGACTAAGTTTCCCCCTTCATCTGACCCTGAGGCAGCATGTGGTGGAGAAACTTAAGGCTGAAGAGAAGAACGAAGCCAGGTCTCAAGCCCATTCTTCTACCAGCCAGGTAGGAGAATCCTCAACAACAGGATGTACAAATTGGACCATTCATAAAACCATATGAGCACATGATTATTCTTGCCATTGTGTATGTTAACACTAGCAGTAATGAATTCAGTAACATGAGATATTGACAGCTGTACACCATGCCCTCTCAGGCAGCCCTAAAACAAGACAGATCCCGCAAGTCTGGTAATAAGGTCGGTGTATGCCTCTGCCTCTTTCATGATGGATACAGAACTTTGTCTGTGACACTCTGCTGTTTATTTACTTATCTCAAGCTATCTTCTCCTCTCCACAGTCCAAAGCAGACAAACAGCCAAATGAGGACAAGGACATCCAGGTGGGGGATTTGTTTAGATTGGCTTGGTTTCGTTCACTTTCCACAAAGTAGCCACATGTTTTAGAACGCTGGTGCCTCATGACACTTTTTCAGTGCTGGTCAGTATTTATGCGAAGTAGTCAGTAAAGCACTGTTGACAAGGTATGCCAGGGAAGTGAGCTGGAAGAATGCAATACCATCCTTTCAACCCAGACTGATACAGCTTACTCTTCCTAATGGAGTTGACAACTACTGTGCCATGCTTGTTGGCACAATCTCTTTACTAACCATTTTATTTGGAGTTTATAAGTGAGTTAATAAAGTAATAAAGGTAATCTCTTATGACGTCAATGCTTTTATTATCCGAAGAATTTTATAACACTAGGTATAACATAATAACACTATAACACTGTGATTATACATTGTACACTACAGAGATGTGCTGTCGTTTGTTTGCTCACAACACAGAATTGGACTGATATTTTGAGGAAGTCCCTTGTCATATCCTTGACAAAAAAACAGCCATTTTATCGTGACTTCTCTCTCATGGTGCACCAGCACAATAATATTGCTGATTAGTAAACAAATGTGGACACAATTTAGCCCATCTTCATTACTAAAGCTTTAAAATGGGATTGAGATATGTGTTTGTTTCTGTGGTTTGAATGTTTACCTGTGTATTTGTTGTATGTTTATGTCTTTCACTTTGTGGTTTATATGCATCAGTGTGTTTTTGCATGTGTGTGTGTGTGTGTGTGTGTGTGTTTCTCCAGGAACTCGGTGAGCGTCTCCGTGTGCTGCCCCTGACCCAGGAGAATGTGCGCATGTTTGACAACGCGCAGCGTGACCTCATCCCGTCCGTCTTGCACCAGTTTGCCTGCGAGCGGTGTGACAATGACTGGTGGCGCCGCGTCGCACAGAGGAAAACAGTATGACATCCACTTCCTCTGACACTTCCTTAGCACTTAAGGTTACTTAGTTCCTTAAGGCGTTGGCAAAACATTGGGCAACGTTTTGAGCAGTATTGCTGGCCATGATTGTTTCCCTACTGATGATTAAAGTTCTCCAGAGAAATGTTTGCCTAATATCAATGGAAATGTGCCCAAGACGTAATACTCAGGACCATTGCGAAGATAGTAAAGAGACCCATTCTTTTCAAAGTATGCAGATGGTCTTTTTTTTATTAGTTTTCATTTTTTATTGCTCCCAGGTCAGTTTCTACCAGCTTAGTTATTGCTTTGTGTCTGTTTTTTTTTTGTCTACCAGGTTAATTGTCATTCGCTACAAATACTAATGAATCTATTCAAACTTCTTAGATAATCCTGTAGAGAAAATGTTAATAGCTCTATATTATTTATGCTAGTCTCATATATCACAAAGCACCTTAAGCAAGTAAACAAGTGTATCCTTTGACCTGCTTTTCCAATCAGATAACACTTTATTTAAGGCACCCAACCAAATAACGCTGTGGAATGATTGAGTGTATGTACTCACAACAGGTGTCCCGCTGTCATAAGTGCAAGACGAAGTATGACCCTGTACCGGAGGGCAAAATGTGGGGCATTGGAGAGTTCCACTGCCCCAACTGCGCTCGCACTTTCAGGTTTGGACACTGGCAACTCAAATTATCCAGTCCTTTGGCCGTTGCACCTACATCGCCGCATGTTTTATTCATAAGAGTCTGATAAACCTTCAGCGATTGTAATAGGAGTTGACATTATATGTGTTTGTGATAATTAGGGGGTTTGGAAGGATGGATTTGGGCTCGCCTTGCTATGGCTGTCACTCCGTCATAACCCCAACGAAGATTTTACCGCCTCGCCGCAACGTGATGGGCGATGGACCAAGAACAAAGAACCCACACAGATGCCTTGCTGAAGACTGCTACAACAGACAAGGTACGAGTTTGTTGTAATGAAGACAGACCACTAGAGGGCAGTCTTGTCAAATGCTGACACTGACCAACGCTCTCAACTTTATTGCAACAGTACATTATTACACAGCAGACTGAAATTGCGTTTCTCCCATACTCCAATGTGCAGTATTAAAACAAGATTTGACACACACAAGCATACATTAAACATAAGACTGACCATAGGACACAACTAGACAAGTGCAAATAGATATTTAAAAGGTATACAAATCAACACAATGTGCAATATGGCAAAAAGTGCGAAGTGCAGCAATATGAACAATATGACACTGAGGGCCTGAGTTGGGTGGCAATATAGGTAGAGGGAAGCTACGTCAACACTGAGGGCCTGAGTTGGGTGGCAATATAGGTAGAGGGAAGCTACGTCAACACTGAGGGCCTGAGTTGGGTGGCAATATAGGTAGAGGGAAGCTACGTCAAGGCGGGGTCTATGAAATGGGTGCAACCTCTCCGGTGAAGTGAAATTAACCAATCACATGCAGCCAGTGTTACATTCTGATCTATCTATCTATCTTTTGTAATGTAAATGTAAATCAGGTTTCTAGGCTAAGTATACTTGCGTATACAAGGAATTTGGTCTCTGCATTTATCCCATCCGTGAATTAGTGAACACACAGAGCACACAGTGAACACACAGTGAAGTGAGACACACAAAAAGTGAGGTGAAGCACATCGGCGTAGTGAGCTGCCTTGCTACATTTTTTGTATTAGTTTTAACTTGCACATTACTGACTGGGTAGCCCAATTGTACTTCTAAATGTAGCACCACAATTTCAGCCAAGTGGAATTAAAGTGAGATAATCAAGAGAAGGTGAAGCTTTTACAGGCAAACATCCACCAAATGAATGTCCAATGATGATCCAAACATGCATGCATGCATAGTTCCATAGTGTATTCTTTTGCAATTGTACCCCGAATATAAGTTAGCTTGCAGTTCATCTTGCAAAGAAATGCCCAAATTGAGCATGCCCATGGGCCATATGCACACTCAGTACCTGCCATTTGCTATTATGTGGAGCCTTTTCCCCCAAAATTGATTTCGGAGCTGTGAGAGTAACAATCAAGGGTTATTATTTTATTATTTTATTAACTAAGTTACTGTATCTATTTGACTTAGTTATATTGGCTAGTTCATTCAAATAGCACTGACTTGGCATGAAGCTGGTTCACTTTTTTTGTTCATGTTAATTTTCTATAAAAATACAAAGTAGCTTCTGATGTAGTAAACTACCCTACGGTTACACTTTACTTGACAGTATCGACATAAGAGTGACATGACACTGTCATGAACGTGTCATAGACAAGTCATAAACATTTATGACATAACGTTTCTGTTCTGGTTTTTGTCATAACAAGTTAGGGTTAGGATTAGGGTTAGGTTTAGGGTTAGGGTTCATGTGTCATGACAGTGTCATGTCACTCTTATGTCCAGGGTGCGATTTGTAGGCGGGGATGGTGAGGATTTCCCCCCCTCTGGTTGTCCTATCCCTACCTCTGCTAAATTATTTTTATCGTCGGGGGGGACAACATTTATCCCCCTCTGCCCCTCATATTGATTAATGCTACTTCATATAAGTAAAGCGCTGCAACGTGAGAACAGTCTAGTAGGCTAGCCTACATAATAATCTGACATCAGAAACGCACCGTCACCGTCAGCACTGATGCTGCTGACACAGTGGCTGCGTGATAACTTAATTTGGCCTTGATCGTGCAGGACATTTCACAGTGTCGAGTGTGTAATCCATCATAAATGGCTAGGTTCAATGGAAAAGTTAGCTAGACAAATTAAAGAAAACGAGAAGGATTCAGTGAAGCATAATAATGTTTTAGAACCTTCAGAATTAGAAAACTGATGCAACTGAGATGGAGGACAACTGAGTAGAACGTAGGCCTATTGTCCGAAGGAACTTACATTAAATGAGAAGATATTTGCTGAATGTCACAAAACTACACAAAATTAATAAAAACATAAAAAAGATAAAATCAGCCAGTAGTAGACAAATAACTTATCTTAGAAACTTAGAAATATCTTAGAAACTTAGAAATAATCTGTACTGCAAAAACGAATGTTGGTGGGTATTTAAACTATCTAGCGGGTGTTTTAACAGCTGCAAGAAATAGAAGCTTCATGGTCTTTATGTTCTGGTTCTTAAATTATTTTCATAAAACTTCCGACATAAAGTTGCCCTATAACTTTACTCTCCAAACTCTTCACTGCACTGTAGGCAATTAACTGACAGTATGATAGGCTATTTATTTTCTGTAGGCTACAATAAACACATTTATTTTTTCAACTTTTGCAATATTACGCACTTGGCTACTGAACGCAAATCAGCAGGAGAGAGAATGCACGTAGCCTATGCAGCGTGTAGCGCAATGTGTAGGCTATTTGGTTACCAACTAACACTGTTCGCCAATTCACTAACTTAAGACTTCAGTGCCATCATATACAACGTTTTTTTACACAACAAATACAGAAAGGATGGAGGCAGCAAAAGTAGAGAAGTCATTTCAGATGGGGCAAGAACAAGGTGAATTTGTATTTTTGTCAAAACGTAGTCCTACCCTGCATTAGAGGAGCTGATAATCATACCAAGCACACTCGCTGTTTAAATAGTCATACACCACGGTAAACTAAAACTAAAATGTTACAAAGGTGGCAAAACTAATATAGGGTATTATTAGCCATGACATTACTAGGCTATGAATCGTTCGTTCATTTCTTTTTTTTTTTTGGGGGGGGGGGGTGTGACAAACGTATTCAAAATCATCCCCCCCTCTGGTTTTTCAAATCGCACCCTGCTTATGTCGATACTGTCAAGTAAAGTGTTACCCTAACTACTTTTGTGAAATGTATGTAACTTGCTAGCTACATTTTGTCTAGACTCTAGAGGAAGCTTTTGTGTTAAGCTTCATTTCATATACAGTACCCTCCAGAATTGTTGGCACCTCTGCTAAAGTTGACTAAAAACCGGTATAAAAAATAATCTGTTGGTGATGTATTGTAATCTCACAATGAAAACAAATAGGAAAAATCCAACCTTGAAGGGAAGCAAATTTATTTTGAAAAAAAAAGGAAAATCTCATCAAGAAATAAATATTTTTAACAAAAACACATTGCTCACAATTATTGGCACCACTGAAAAATCATATATACAAAACCTAACAGAAGCCTATTTTCCTATCTAATTTCAATGTATTTAAGTTAATCAGAGTGTCTGTAGTTCATGACTTTCTTTTTCACTATGGTATGAAAATAAAGTCACACAGAATCTAAATCCTCTAGTCATTTTTCAACATCGGAAAGACAAGATAATACACTAAACTTAAATAAAAAGAAAGTGCGTTGACATTACAAGTCAGAGAATGTCTATGAAAACTAGGTACTTTGTTGAAAATGCCTATATTTACAATTAAATCATCTGGAAATGTGACAAACATGCTTTGACAAAGACCCATGGTTATCTTGCCCAAACATACAGTATGGAGGATGGTAAGATATAGGCAAAAGAATTCCATAAGAATTCCATTGGAGAGTTACAGACAAAGGTATCATCTTGAGGTCACCAAGTCCCCCAAAAAATATTCAAAAGCGACCTCACTGCTAATAGATTATTTAGAGAGCATGCCAGGTAAAAGCCTGTCCAGTCATTTAATTGCCAATGTAAACGACAGGAGTTTCTGAATGGTACAGTGACTTTGTCTGGAAGTGTGGTCTATTGTCAGATGAAATGAAAATTGCGATCTTTGGCTAGAAACACTTTAGGTATGTTTGGCATACATAGAAGAATGACTATACTGAAAAGAACCCCATGCCAAATGAGAATTATGGTGGAGGGGCTGTGCTATTGTGGGGCTGTTTTTATTCCCAAAGGCCTTGGGAACCTATTTAAGGTGCATGGTTATCATGAACACCAAGAAAAACCTGAACATTTTTAAAGCAAATCTGTCAATCTCTGCCAAGACACTAAAAGTCGGTCATGATTGGATCATTCATCAGGACAATGAACCAAAACTAACGTCCAGATCTGAACACAAAATCAAGCTTCGGACATTGCCATCTCAGTCCCCTGATCTAAACTCCATCGAAAAACAGTGGGGTAAGTCAAAGAGGAGAATGCATAAGTGTAGACCTAGGAAACCTACGATCTGGGGAGATTTTGTAAAGACAAACGGTTATAAATCCCTTGCTTTTTATTCTCCAACTTTATGGGGTGTCATAGTCCTTATTGTGAGATGACAATAAATCACCAACAGATTATTTTTTTTTACCGGTTTTTAGTCAACTTTAGCAGAGGTGCCAATAATTCTGGAGGGCACTGTAGTAACTGGTAGCTTAGCTCACTACATTCTCTAAGTAGTTTGCCCATCACTGTGCTTCAGATACACTTTGAATTTACCTATGTAGTAATGGTGTTATGTAACTTTTGTCAACTATTGGTATATACTTACAGTAAAAACATAATGATTAACATTCTGGGCCCTAATTCAAATGATAGGCAAAGGGCAAAGTCGTAAGTAAGTCCAGCTAGAGCTAATTTAATAACGAGGCAAAATCAATTTGGTAATTTAACACCACAAGCAAGACCTTAGAGTCAGCTCAGTGCTCCCATATTCAACACGATAGCTGGAGTTCATACACAAGAACTTACCATGATGATAGACTTTGCACTTTGGTCCCTTAAATTTAAATTAGGTTAAAACCTTGTGTTAAAACCCACTATGTTTGTGTTTGACATTGTTACATGTGTAAAATCATCTATGTTGAGTAAATATACACTTGGGTTTGGCTCTCTAACCTCCTTCTGCTGGTCTCTGTTCTTGCAGAACCACACGTTCCAGGGACTGAGTGCGTCCACCCCCGCAGTCGCCAGCAGAACCGCAAGCCCCGCGTGGTGAACGCCAGCGCCACGCACATCAGCTCTGGTTCCACCGTCAACACCTGCCTGAGCCAGGGCATCATCCTGGACCTGTACGATCTGGTCCGCGACGACCTGGAGGACGTCATCTACGAGGACACCGAGGAGGAGGAGGAGGATGAGGAGGGGGGAGAGTCCGACAGTAGCACAGGCAATATCAGATAGAGACGATGAGGCTTTCGTATGCTGCAGCTAATAGTCATCTCGCTGTCTGTGGCTTGAAAGTCACACATGGTACGTCTTAAACACATTATTATACGTTTCTTCACACAGCTCTAGGTAATCAGGGAACAGTGCAAAAATCCTGTCAAAACATTAAATGACAGATTTCTGTGCTCCCACCAAATATCGCATCATACCTTCTGTATGTTCTTCTATGCAAGAATTAAGCAGTGACCATTTTATCCGTCATACAGTTTGTTCACGGCTTTCAGGTTATTGTCATACCCCTCTTCTTTTGTTTACACTTGCTAGATTTCAATACAAAATTGTGTATTTTTATCAGTGTCCATGTTTATATGAATTTGTCTAAAGAAAAATGGTCTAAGAAGTATAATGTTATAATATTATTATGACAATGTGAGACACTGCCCAGCCCACTGAAAGATGAGACCCCTGGGCCAGTCTTCTATTCTTTGTCCTGCAACACAAAGGAACCTAAATCCAATACGACTATTACACTTGCACAAAGCAGTGGACGAACTCAATGTAATGAATGTTCTGTGGAAGTTCACCTCAGATAGAAATGTGCTTTCTTAATGACTGTTTTTGTAATTCACTTAATGCGCCCAGGGTTAATCTCATAAACATGAGCACCACACCTTCATTATGGGACACCTCTGTTTGTCAGAGTGATTACAAAAGATAGGGTTTGTGGGGTGGCTGGTGAGACATTGCGTGCAATTATATAATGGCTGCAAAGAGAAATGACATGTGCCTTATTTGTTGTTAGGGGTATATCCCTATTAGTTTCATTCTGTATCACCTAATTAAAAGTTTCCCATGCAGATGCATGTTTTGGATTGATGGGGGAAAGGAATGTATACTTTGCAATACAAATGCTATTTTCCCATGTGGTCTCTTGTGTGTCTGGGTGCTCTGAGATCTAGGTTGCAATATTGCATGGGTGGGACGAAGCTGACCCTTTGTCCTGGTAGAGAATAGCATTCCTCTCAGGGATTACACTTGGTGTGAGAAGGAAGGGAACAATAGAGAGTCCTCACCTTCTCAAAAGGTAGTTAAACGACAGGTCTGAAGCCCGGTGATTATGGGGTTTGCCTTAAAGGGCAGGAGACAGAAACTGATTATGCTCGTGCTACCCTGCACCTCACTCACACGGCAGCGGTGTCGAAACTCCTGGGCCCATGGGACTCTTTTCACCTTTGTCTGAGCTCCTGGGCGAAATGGCCTTGTAGCCGAGCAACTGTCCCACACCTGCAGTGTGCGAGGCTGAGAGAGGAGCACAGGTGCACACCACAACTAGCCACTCGTGTTCCAAGTTCAGAGTCCTCTTAAGAGTTCAACGGTAGGCTACGGCACTGCAACAGACTAGTTAGTTCACAAAAATCATTCATCACGTTTAATATTGACAGCCCTCTAACCTTCTGTGTCTTTGTGTCTTTTTTTGAATCTTTTTTGATAGTCTCATGGCACCAGAAGACTCAGTAAAATCTGCTGTTAGAACTAAACGTGGTGAGGCAGCTTTTAGCTACTATGCGGTTCAGCTCTGGAACCAACTTTCGGATGACATCAAAAAGGCCCCATCTGTAGCCAGTTTTAAATCTAGACTTCAGACCAAACTGTTTTTAGATGCTTTCTGCTACCTTTACAGAGTTACAAATTCTGAATGATTCTACCTTGTGTCTTATGTTTTCTAATGTTTAATTAGTAAACTATTCTTTGACTATTGCCCTTCTATGTTTTTATTAGCTATTACTGTTTGCTTTTATTTATGTAAAGCACATTGAATGCCCTTTGTGTATGAAATACTATATAAACTTGACTAGACTTGACTTGACCAGAAGACTGAATTCCCCAATTGAAAGGTGTTCTTTCATACTCATACACAAGTCTTATTTTGGTGTTTGATGAGGGAGGCTAAGAGACAAGCTATTGGCTATGTGTTATGTATATGTTTTGGGGCAGCTATGGCCTACTGGTTAGGGCTTCAGGCTTGAAACAGAAGGGTTGCTGGTTCGATCCCCGATCAGTAGGAAAAATATGGGTGGGGGAAGTGGTTGAGCACGGCTCTCCTATGCCCACATCCACGGCTGAAGTGCCCTTGAGCAAGACACCACCCTCACTGCTCCCTGTGCGCCACTGTAGCAAGACAGCTTACTGCTCCGGGTTAGTGTGTGCTTCACCTCACTGTGTCTGTGTGTTCACTGTGTGCTGTGTGTGTTTCACTAATTCACAGATGGGATAAGTGCAGGGACCAAATTCCTGGTATACGCAAGTATACTTGGACTATAAACCTGAATTATGTTTTCATCCAGTTTTCAGTAGCAATAAACAAACTATTACACTTGGTAGAGTGCATACCTCAGTCCCCTTTGATACTTTATCTGAGCATAAGGGGAAGTTAAAGTAATACTCATCTCAGCAAAAGCTAAACTAAATGTGTGCCGACAGCCAGTTAGTCAGATCTGCTCCCAAATGTAAGGTTTTATTTTTACCTTGCTGCTCATGCTGCTCCTCACTACTAAGATTTCATGAAAATTGGTTTAGATTTTCACAAAATCTCTCTTTCCCAGTTTGTGTGAAATCCTGTGAACAAATCAACTAACCAAAAAATAGATGGCCATGGGAAGAAATATAACCTGATTGTGGAGGTCTTTGTGTATGTGACATTTTTGAACAGGGAGTGTTACCTAGAGAAAATCATGAGCCTGACTTTGTTTATTATGGACAGAAAAGTTACCTAACGTGCAATCTAACGTCTTTGATGAGTATTTAACTTCTTTGAAAAGCCTGTGTGTAAACTGCGTTGGCTACGCTTATACAAGTATTACATGACCGAGGGATGGGAGGATGGGTGGAGTCCGGGTGGAGGCAGTGCACTTTCATAACCTGGGGGAACTTTAAATAGCGGAAGACTGGAGGACAAAAATAAACAAAACTTCTCCCAGGCTAACGACACCCACTGGAGAAAATGTGAGTAATACAAATTCAGACCACTATTTGTGTTTTTTTTACAAAAGTTTAAATGAGTATCTATCAACTAAGATGTTTATATGCATCATTAGTGATGCGTCACAACATAATCATGAAACACCACAAGCATTTTTAGGCTCACTTAAAGGCTGTTGCAAATTATTGATGTTGAATTTGACTTTTTATGTTAAGAGCTGCCTTTTTTCTTGTTTATTTCACAACTGTCATCTGTTCCAGGGTCTACGTAGCAGGAATAGTTGTGTTTGTGTTCGCCCTGGCAGTGGAGGCCAAAGTTGGGTATGTTTGTCAACAACTGCTCTCAATCCACAAACAATACATGATGCTGTCAGCTCCACAGAGTTTGATGTTTACAACAATTGATTTTGTATCCTCCTCAGTGATTCTAGTGAGTCCAGCTTCTGCACAGAGTCAAAGGAATGTCTTCTGTATAACCTCACTTGCACTGGGAACGGCTATGAGGTATGTCATTTTCCACAATAACTGTGGTCATTGTTGACACCTACCATTGTACACCTGGCAGATCTCAAAGCTCAGAGGAGTAGGTTTAGGAGCTTGAGTGGACCAGGCTTCAGCTTGGCTGATGTCCCTGCATGGGGGACAGAGAAAGTGACTCGTTGTGTTTCAGGTGCGCAGGTACGAGGAGACCAAATGGGTGTCTGTCGACGTGGAATCCGCCTTCATGGAAATGGCCATCAGCAAAGCTTTCTGGAAACTCTTCAGATACATCATGGGATCCAATGATGCTGGTGAGCTGCTGTGTGTGTGTGTATGTGTGTGTGTGTGTTAGTCTGTCTGTCTGTCTGTTTCTCTCTCTCTCTATCTCTCTCTCGCTGTGTGTGTGTGTTTGTGTGTTTGAGAGAGAGAGAGACAGAAGGAGAGTCAAGAAGTGAATGTGAAATATAGAGAGGATGGACAGGTGATTAAAGTTAATCATTGCATCTGATCAACAAATTCAGCAACACAGTGTTTTCATTCCACAGGCATGAAGATTGACATGACTGCGCCCGTTATCATCAAAGGCCCGGACAGCAGAAGCATGTTGCAGTCATCAGGCTTTACCATTAGCTTCCTGCTGCCGTCCACCTTCCAGCTCAAACAGACTCCTATTCCCAACCCCACTGAAAGCAGCGTACGTCTGCACAGACATGACATGACATGTTATTCCTCTGAATGACCGATTGCTGAGTGGGAACTTGTGACCTCCAGCATGAGCTATTTGTCATAGTGCACCAGCAGCAGCAACAGTAATCATGAAGAGACAGAACACTAATTTGTTAACAGGTGTACGGAAATATGTTTTAAAGCAGCACCTAAGAAGATTTGGTCTCGGGGTCCCCCTACAACCACAATAATAAACTAAATATGCATTTTTTGCAACAAAGTATGAATGCAAACTCAAATGCAATTTAGAGGGAATGCACCGACAGTAGTCAGTAGGGCAGTGTTCCTAACCGAACACCAAACCTCTTATGGCTGTTTTACATGCGACAAGACCTGCTCAAAGTGTAGCAGAAGTGCTGTTTGCCCTTTAAGAGTTTATGTGCCATCAAAATGATTTTGGAGATGTTATTTTAAGGTAAAAAAAATTCCTTTAATGTTTGCATAACCTTCGCTCCATAGGTTTACCTCAGTGAGACGCCTTCAATGCAGGTTTATGTGAAGAGCTATGGGGGCTGGATGTCATTTATTTCCTCAAGGATGCAGTCTAGTGCGCTGAGGATGGCTCTGCGTGCTGCTGGTGCGTCCTACACCACTGGGTTCCACTATGATGTTGGCTATAACAGGTATGAAGCAAACCATTCGACAGGATTGAAAAACTGGATTTGTGAAAAATTCGTTTTACATTTCGGTGTGTCTGTGTGTGTGTGTGTGTGTGTGTGTATTCCAGCCCTATGAAGATGACAGACAGGCACAATGAGGTGTGGTACTTAGTGGAGGGAAAGCCTGTGTGTTCGGCTGTATGAAAACTCTCACGAGAGGGAGTTGACACCGAGGAGGGAGCTCTTTCCACATGTTAAATCAGCTAACTACTTGATGTTACAGGGACTATTCATTAAGCCATGTCTTCTGTAGAGGGTATAGTATGACCCCATACACTAGTCCTGTTTTAGGACCGTTTTTTCCAAATGTATTCATCTTATTAACACGGCGGCCATTGTGTAAACCAAAACGAGGCTACAGTTTACACTTATTATATCATCATTGCATTTTCGCCACCTACTGGCGAATGTATAGAACACAACAATCCTATGGTTGTGTACCCTGTAGTCTCGTTTTGGTTTATAATGGCCGCTGCGTGAATAAGTCGAATAGTCTTGATAGTTCAGACTGATTTTGATATTCATAACATTGCAACACTGTATTTTGTTGGGAACAAAATAAATGTTTTGTTATTTCTTTAGCATTACATGTGTGTCAAAAGAGTTATTCACTTGGGTGGTTTTCTCAGGGAGTGGCAAAAGTATGTGATCAGAGAGCGACCTGCACAGTGCACACCTTAACCACTACCATCTGTAGGGGATACTGCTCATTTGGGGGGAACAAAGTCGGACACAGCATTAGACATAGGCCAGATAAATAGATGACAAATCATAAAAATATATACGCACACATTCAAACTTGAATTACATAGCTACAAACAATTAGCTTGGAGATCAGATGAAAGCACATTTGAAATGATTGATTGATTGATTGAAAATCTTTGTTGACATGATGTATTTGTACAAAGGATGATTCTTATATAAATACATAAATTAATAAAATGACTTTGTACAATTATCAGTCAAAAGGGTAAACACAATAAAGCCACAGGGCTTTTTTCCATTGTGGTCCTTAAAATGTGTGCATTTTGTGGTGTGTGTCAGTGTTTGCAGGTGTAGGGTGAAGGCATATGTCTTAAAGTGAATGTAATTATGTTGGTGGTGTGTGGAGGAATAAAACAAAAATAAAACATGGTAACATGGAGAGGACCAAACATCCCCAGACATACAACATACAACAGAGAAGGAAGTACAGTACATACAGTGCATGTAACTCTAATAACAATACTACTGTCTACTGCTCAGCCAGCTCTTTAGGGATGACTTAAAATGATCAGTATTGTCTGTTGACTTTAATGCTGCTGGTAACCCATTCCATATGATGGCTGCTGAATACAGAAAAGAGCCCTTACCCATGCAACTTTTAAATCTACATAGAACAAAGTCAGTGGTACTACCGCTTGTTGAGTAACTGTGAACAGCATTTACCCGAGAAAAATAATTACAAAGATATGTAGGTACTTCATTTTTAATTATTCTATGTACCATACACATTTTTATATATGTTACTCTATCCTCTACTTTGAGCCACTTAAGGCTACTAAAATGAGCCGGGTTTAGGTGTGTGTATGGGTGTATTTTAAGAATAAGCCTCACTAATTTGTTTTGGGATGTCTGCAGCTTCTGTTTGAAAATCTTAGGAATGGTTGTGTAGCATGAAGTGCAGGCATAATCAAAGTGGCATTGTATTAGGGCCCCAGCAAGAATCTCAAGAGCTTGTCTATCTATTAATGTGGATATTCTAGCTAGAAATGTTATTTTCTGATTTACTTTAAACAGAACTTTTAGAGCCATGCACTCCCCAGATAATTTATTATCAAGTATGCAGCCTAAGTTACTGATTCCTTAGTTGTTATTTCAGATTCAGCAACTACCACACTGAATCCAGGTGACTTCCTTAGCTTATCATTTGATCCAAACTGTATTGATTCAGTTTTACCGAGATGAAGAGACAGTTTGTTTTCAGATAACCAAAAGCTGACTTTCTGAATTTCTGAACTAAGTAATTTCTCTACTTCTGCTTTATTGCGATGAGACACTAAAAGAGCTGAATCATCCGCGCAAAGATACAGATTGCAATCACATGCTGACTTCATGTCGTTTATATACAGCAGAACAAATAACGGACCTAGGATGCTTCCCTGGGGGACCCCACATGTAAGTGGAAGAGGAGTTGATATAGTACCACTCACATCTTGTTCCCTATCCCCCAAATAAGACTGGAACCAACATAGAGATGCAGAGTTAAAACCCAAGGCTCTAAGTTTGACTAAAAGAATACAGTGGTTCACAGTGTCAAACGCTTTTTGGAGGTCCAACATAACCATGCCACAGTATTTCCCTTCCTCCACTTTTTTTTTATATTAATGTAATCTGTTAAGTAAAGTAAGCAAGTGTCTGTAGAATGAGATTTTCTAAATCCTGACTGGAATTCGTACAGAAGATTGTGATGATAAGTAGTTATCTATTTGCTTATGAACAACCCTTTCAATGACTTTGGACAGACAACATAAAATGGATACGGGACAATATTTTCCATGATCTACTTTGCTTCCCTTTTTATATAAAGGAATTACTCCCGCCCTTTTGAATTTGAACTCAATTGGAAACTAACTAGTTCTATGGACAGGTTGGTTATATGTGTTATGCAAGGAAAATAGTTTCTGCAGCATCTTGTATGAATCTTGTGGGAATATTATCAAGACCTGTTGCCTTGCTAGGATTGAGATTTTTAAGCTTACTTAGAATGTTTTCATTTGTTACTTTTACAAGAGAAAACATTTCTGCTTGGACTCCCTTCTGTTGATAAAAAGCCTGCACATGACTTTCCCCATACAGCCCTGATTGACTGGGCAACTTATTCACCAAAGTGGTGAATGGTTGTAAAATATTTGTTTAAACTATTTGCTACTTTTAATTTGTCCGATATAACAGTGCCTCCTATATCCAAACTCAGGTTGAAAGATTTTGTCTTCACTTTGTTGCTGTATCCTAACAGTTTTAGTGCCTTCCATAACTTTCTAGGGTTGTTCCTATTCTCCTCTATCTTGTCATTGAAAAACCCTGTCTTGGCTTTCTTAATCATTCGGTTGCCCTCATTTCTTTGTTTCTTATACTCACTAAATATCAGCTCATCTTTAGCCTTCCTAAATTTGTTAAAATAATCATTTCTTATCTTTATATGTCAGAATTCATCCAAGGCTCTGTTCTGCATTTAATTCTGACAGATTTTTCTGGGGCAACTTTGTCAACAGATTTCAAAAACAATGACGTAGTTCAAAAACAATGATGTAGCGAAGCTTTATCCAGCTCTTTACAATTAAAAGGAAAATGACAGACGTTACGTAATATGACGTCGGTCCACCTTTTGCAGCTATTAGCTTCAACTCTTCCGTCTCAACTCCCTACAGTCAAGTTCATCCACTCCAGACTCTGCCATCCATGTCTTTATGGACCTTGCTTTGTGGACTGGTGCACACTCATGTTGGAGCAGGAAAGGGTCACCCCCAAACTGTTCCCACAAAGTTGGGAGCATGGAATTGTCCAAATTCTCTTGGTATGCGGAAGTTCCTTTCACCGGAACTAAGGGGCCAAGCCCAGCTCCTGAAAAACAACCCCACGCCATAATCCCGCCTCCACCAAACTTTACACTTGGCACAATGAGGTCAGACAAGTACGACTGCACAGAGGCCTGATGCTGCTATAGCTGCAAAGGGTGGATTGAAGTCATTTTAAAGCCTATGGATTAAGAATGGATCACTTACAGTTTTTGCCCATTGCTTACACACTAAAATTGAATGCTTAGACCAAAGCCCCAATACCTAAACTTATTGTAGCATACTTTAAAATCCCCATTTCTAAGACTATCGAATAATTATTTTCAGTTATTTTCAGTGTCAGGATCCATAACCCCCATCCCCGTCACACACACACACACAAACACACACACAGACACAGACACACACAGTCACACACTCAGCACACACACAACAGTCATTTAAAACATTACATAGAAGGGCTGTATGGCTTCATTCTCCTAACAAAACAATTCCATAGGACTCTTGTTGTAGGACATAGGTTCTCAAAGTGCGGCCAATGGCGGCCCGCGGAAACATTTCTGGTGGCCCGCGATAACATCTGATAACATCTGTAAAACTGTACAACTTTACATTAATATACAGGATTAGATGTTAAAATCCCTTGTGCCAAAATCCAAGGTAAAAACACATTAAGAAGCCCCTGCTCAAGTTTAATTTCAAAAAGCACACTACCCACAAATCCGCCAACAAATGGTCACAAACACAGTACAAATGGCCCATCCAACAGCAGTTTATAGTATGTGGCATGTCATTGGGGTTATCAAGTGGGCACCCTCATTCCCCGATGTTTCGTTAAGTTAGGCCCACGACACCTCATGAAGGCTTAACAGTGAAACCAGCGTCCTGGAGACACTCCCCTCCATGCTGCCACCATATTACCACATTGAAATATCCAATACCCAAAATACTCTTAACCAGCCCAGGCATGGTCAAGGTTGGCTAGGTTGGTCCGTCCCGTTGATGTGGACTGAACCATAGCCATAAAAACCCTGGCCAACCAACCATCAACCTAGGCACAGCCCATCACAAACACAAAACAAATTAGCCAGTTAGCTTACCTTAGCTTGCGCCCCAGAAAGGGTAACTTCTCCTTACCCACAACCATTCGCTTGTCCGTTCTGCTGCTAAAGACATGTTACTAACCACCTGCCTTAGACTTCGACCACAAATGCCCAATTTAGACAGCAAGCCAATAGCAGATCTGGCCACAAACCCACGTGCACCGATTTCAATAGGCCTTAATCGTTCACTCCAACCTCGCTTAGCTGCCTCCTCTGCTATTTCAGTGTATTTAGCTTTCTTCAGCTCATTGGCCACTTCCACTCTGTCTTCCCAAGGAACAGTGAGTTCAATGAAGTAAACCAAAGATAATGAATGCGTAGCAAGATGGGTCGTCCTAGTTCATGTCTATGAGGGCAAAGTGGAGTTCAGTCAGAGACGGGCTCTGGTTCAGTTCCCGCCTGCACAGGGGCGTGTCACTGACGTATGTCTTAGGCTTGAACGCCTCGGTTCCACGCCAGACAGGAGCCCGACTGGAGGGTCATACTATACTATTTCTCCCGACTGGAGGGTCATACTATCACGACATTCTACTGAAATAGTAAGAAGGGTTTGGAGATCATGATACCGTGTCAGAAATGTGCATCCATTGCTCAGAAAAATAAGGCTTTGACAAATTCTGGGAAATTCTTGGATTCTGCCATAGACCTCAATGTTAAAAAAGAGAGCCCGATCACTGCATAAATGTGCGGGGGCGTGTACTGCTACCCTATTTGCATACATTTCCAGGGACAGGAAATGGCCTCTCATGAAGTATCTTCGTAATCAACCATCTTTGAGTAAACTATCTTCTCTGAATCAGACCATAGAATTATGTCGGGTCGTAGCTTAGTACTCACTATATGTGGAGGTACCGCCATCTGCTGGCCAAGATCAACCTTCATTTCCCAGCCCGCCCCATTTTTCAACTGGCTGGTTTTACACCTGGCCTCACGGAACAAGGTTTATTCCCCTGACGTACAAAGTTAATTTGCCTTACCCCTTTACTAACTGCTAATGAACTGACTTCTCTCCTTTTATCCTCTATTGCCGCTGCCACACACTTCAATACCTGGTTATGACGCCACGTATACCGCCCCTGGGTGAGACTTACCTTGCACCCTGATAGGATATGGTGGAGAATGCCCACACATGAGCAAAGTATGCATTTATCATCCTCACCAAACCATTGACTTAAATTCTACCAGAAAGACTCAGTAGACAGAATAGAATCAGTTAACAATTTAATTAGTAAAGGAACGGCTTGGATGCAAGCATGATGGAGTCCTGAATAGGTAACAGTCTTTGGCGTAGGCCCCGTCTCGGATCCGTCCAGCGATGAGAGGATCTCGTCTCCTGCCGATGGATGAAGGCAGGGGTGGGGAGCCCCCCCCCCCACGACGAGACGGGGACCAACTGGTGGCGGTGGCTGAAGGAAGATGTGGTAGGCAGACCGTGCCCGATGGACGTGGACTGCTGGCAGAGGTGGCTGGAGGGGAGGTGGAGGGGACGTCAAAGTCAGCGTACTGAGAAGCAGAAGCAGTGTTAGGTGGTACATATTTAAAGAGCCCACTGAATTCCTATAGGCTAGCGCTGATTGAATGAGTGAATGATCAGATTGCGGGGCTTTCCCGAAAGTAGGCAACGCTAAGATTGGCTCCGTGTAAGCATGGGAGGAGTAAGCTACACTACGAGTCTTCCTAGTAGAACTTTCGCTGAAGCTATCATTTCTACCAGAAAGACTCAGTAGACAGAATAGAATCAGTTAACAATTTAATTAGTAAAGGAACGGCTTGGATGCAAGCATGATAGAGTCCTGAATAGGTAACAGTCTTTGGCGTAGGCCCCGTCTCGGATCCGTCCAGCGATGAGAGGATCTCGTCTCCTGCCGATGGATGAAGGCAGGGGCGGGGAGCCTACCCCCAAAAGGATGAGTGATGCCCGCCAGGGCGGTGACTCAGTAATCTGGTTCTGAGAGGAGCAGAGACATTAGTATACATACAAGATGAATTAAACAGCATGACTGGGCCGGGGTGAAGACGTTGTGCCAACGTGGGCAACCAGCGTCTAGGGCAACCTAGACGAGCGTCATGAGCCGGGCAACCGGCGTCCAAGGCAACCCCGACAGAATTTTAAAGTAGCTAGGTGTTAACCATAAACCTAGGGTTGTAGTGGGGCCCGCAGCATGCTTTCGCTTTAGTGGGATTTAGAAGCTTGACGAGCTGGGCAACCAGCGTCTAGCGCAACCTAGACCAATGCGGCGGCCGGGCAACCGGCGTCCAGGGCAACCTGGACCATAAGCACTTCACGATCTGGGCGCCCAGTGCCTAGCAAGCTAGTACATCGTGACGAGCCAGGCCACCGGCATCCAGAGCAACCTGGACTTTAGTGCTTATGCGAGCTGGGCAACCAGCGTCTAGGGCAACCTAGACCAACGTGACGGCCGGGGGACCGGCATCCAGGGCAACCTGGACCGAACTGGGCAACCAACCAGAAAAGGGCAACATGCCCATGGCTGAGACTAAATCACCACAAGCTACCGGCATGCTGGGCCCCAATATGTTTCAGCGATTAGTGCAAGGCGAATGCCAGAATTTAACCACCGCCACCAGGATTTGTGAAGGTAAAAGAGGTACCTGAGTTAACATGGGAGAGCAACTTCTGAGCATCGAAAATGTCAAGAGGAGTTAGTTTGATGCATCCTGATGGATGACGTGGATAGCCCTTTTTGGCTGGCAGTCTTGGCTGCGCCGATGCGGAATGAGTGAGAAGTGAACCTCTTTGAAGAGAGGTTACATTTAAGCAGCACGTTAGCTAGATGGCTGCTGAAAATCAGGTAAAGTGTGAGCCGTAGTTTAAGGTAGTGAACGGGGACCAGGGAAGCAAAACATGGTTAGGGTTAAAAGGTTAAACATGATGTACTCAGGATCAATGCAGGGGAATAGAGCTTGTGGTTGCAGATGCTTGGGACCAGAGCAATGAGTTAGTTGATATGGGTGCTTGAGTATATTCGCATCGAAGTCATGTGGTTTAATATTTAGGATAGATAAGCATTATGACTAGTTTTGTAGAAGACTAGTGCTTGTGAAGCCAGATGTGTGTTCTGGTTCGATAGCTCACCTGCGGCGGCTAGAGTGAGATGAATGCATTGAGCTGCAGACCCAAGGCCAAGATGGATGCGTGTGAGCTACACCTTAGCACCTGCTCTTGGAAAGCCCCCCAAAATAAGATGAGCAGCATCAGTAATGCGAGGGAAGCATGACCTTGCGACGTAGACAAAGGACTTCAGGACAATTCATGCCTGTATGTGACAGGAGGAAGAAACATATGTAACTGAAATATGACGAGACAACGAACAGATGAGTGCTGGGGTACCACCATGGTGCTTATGCATCTCAGAGTGCAGAGGAGCTCTGAGAATGACTTAACACGAGCTTGCTATACCAGCTGCACCACTGTGACAGGATAGTACAGTTTAGAACTGGCTGCTGGAGAGACAATGAGTAAAGGTAGCAATGAGGAGAGAATAAGCAATACATATCGCCCAACTGGATGCAGAAATTATATTAGTCATGCGCCAAGCACTGGCCCCTGAGTGAGTGGAGGGGTGTGCATTCACGTGACATTCCATGTGGCCAGGACATTTTTAATCAAAGCAACTGACAATGTACCCTGGGAATCCAGAGTTCTCACGGAAGCGTTTGCTCAGGGAGAGACTCGAGTCTGGCAAGGAGTATGATGCACGTAACTTTTGCCCCTTGCATCGCGGGGAACCAATATATGTGTAGCTGATATAGCGGGCCAGAGGCGATCTAAACAGATGACAGACGTAGTGTCATCCAATTGCGTCGAGTCTGGAATCAGGCAGTTAACATTGACCGTATAGCGGTATCCTGAACCATGAGCTGGGCAACCAGCGTCCAGGGCAACCCAGACAGACATGACGGCCGGGCAACCGGCATCCAGGGCCACCTGGACCAAACTGGGCAACCAGCGTCTAGGGCAACCTAGACGAGCGTCATGAGCCGGGCAACCGGCGTCCAAGGCAACCTGGACAGTGAGCTGGGCAACCAGCGTCTAGGGCAACCTAGACCAACGTGACAGCAAACAGGTTAAAGCTAAAACAATTCTCCCACAATGCCAGTGCAATTAAAAACAATTTACAAGGTAGAGCACAATAACGAAAAGTGCATCAGTGAGTGCCTGTTTTACACAGTCAAGAGTCAGTTCTAGACAGGTGATAAGTGCTGGGATTAGGAAGGCTAGTTTTAAGCTGTGCTACAAGAGGAGATATCCTCGAAAGCGCTGGCCTTCGGGAGATTTGTGAAGACTGAGGGATGACCCCCCTCCAGTATGAACTGGAAACATGATCCACACGATTGCGTGATTCTGTGAACCGGCACTGCCATCCCTGTAAGAAAGTAGATGTTAGTGTGATATGTGGAACTGCTTCTCCATTGACGAACTGCATCCCCTCAACGGAAGAGGGGAGGCATGATGCACCTGCAGGGGTTAGCAATTAAAGATTGAGAGGAGAATGTAAAAGGAACTTGCACGTCCTCCCTGGCGCGATCACTTCGGGTGAGCATATCTGCCAAAAACAAAACAGCCAAGGCAAAATAGGAGAATAGAAATTAGAGCACACATTTGCAGAGGATCCTGCTAAAACGGCAATTCGAGTCAGCAATCAATGTGACTGATGGCATGACTAGATGGGCTGAAATCACGTGGATACGCAGAGACCCGTTGTGTCTAAAGAGAGTGCATGAAGGGCGCGGCGTTGGCCTGAAGGAGACTTGAGTCTGCCAGTGATGATGGACCGCTCCGTTTGACCTGCGAGAAGGAAGGAGTGGTTAGACAGGCGACATGTAGCATCGTCATCGGTAAAACAACCAGCCAACGGCTACGTTGGTAGTCGTGATCAACGAACTTCCAGCATAGGGCACCATTTAAACCACAACTAGCAAAATGTAAAATTGCCGACATAATCATGAACAGCCGGTAACCATTAAAACCAATATATGGAGTGCTGAAGCGACCCACTGGTGGGCAGTGAGCAAAGTGAGGCCTGCCATAGAATTCCTAGGAACCCAATACACGATACGGAATCAGAAAAGACATTTTAAACATACAAAAGACGCTAGAAGGATATGTTACATACACAAATGACACAGCTTCTTAATTAAAAGCTCAACCATGTGGGCATGAGCCCACACTGTGGTGTCAGCTCATGAACACTGACATAATACGGGCATTGAAAAGAAAACACCTATTATTGCCTAGATAATAGCTTGTGTGACATACTGGCAATTGATGACCATGGGCCGGCGTGCCGTCATTTTGGTTCGGGCTTTGGTGTAAGACCCCCCAAAATTGAGAACCCAGATAGCTGAGAACGTAGGGGACGTCACGGCATACCTGGGACATCACAGATCAGCGGTAGCTGAGAGTAGTTTGAGCAACGGCAAGTGCATGCAGAGAATCACCTGAGGAAGGCCGTGTAGACTTCCTACCAGAAGGTATGGGACGCAATCCCAGATGATTAAATGAATGCAACGATGAACTGGCTTCCCGCAGCCATGCACAAGGAGTGATACCTGAACCGAAGGTCCAGCAGACGAGTAGCCTAGCCTAAAGCCTATGCAGCCCAACGAGCAGCGAGGCATATTAAGAGGCTACACAAAAAGACAACTGGTTTGACGACGCTCAACCAAGGTAGACATCGAGATAACCACAGTGAGTGTAGAACATCAATTAAACAGGTCTTAATACAGGGTTGGGTTCAACGGCAGCGTGGTGCAGGCCAGCAATTTACAGCACAAATCGCAAGGATTATAAAATCAGCAGGAATTATGTAAGGAGGCTTAAGTGAAAGTTAAACCGTGTCAGACAAGTCAGTTTGTTTGCTGCCCGCCGAATATCGTTGGCAAGCAGGTTGCATGACAGTGGGTAGAGTGTAGCCCAGCTCGAGGAGCTTGGGAAGAGAGCACGATAACCTTACCAACCAGACGCTGAAGCTTGAGAAATTGTTGTCGAAAACAACATGGGCCTGCAACAGAGTTGCACGAGGACGGCGACCCGGCAGTAGGCTATCGTGAATTGAAGGCTGCAACAGCGTGAGCGTGACTGGCTCTGATAGGCAGAGATTAGCGATGAAGCGACATGCAGTGGCCCTAACTGAAGGACGCACAGGTCTGAACAGCGCAGCAAACGAGCGCGGTAGGATTGTAACAAGTAACGCCACTGAGGGCAGAAGGGGCGAATGTAAAAATGCAGAGAGCCCAGGTCCACGCGGAAGCCTGAGCTAGGACGTCAAAGTCAGCGTACTGAGAAGCAGAAGCAGTGTTAGGTGGTACATATTTAAAGAGCCCACTGAATTCCTATAGGCTAGCGCTGATTGAATGAGTGAATGATCAGATTGCGGGGCTTTCCCGAAAGTAGGCAACGCTAAGATTGGCTCCGTGTAAGCATGGGAGGAGTAAGCTACACTACGAGTCTTCCTAGTAGAACTTTCGCTGAAGCTATCATTTCTTGGGAGATGGGAGCACATCATATGTAGCACCTAACATAAATCTGATCTTACCAGCTTCCATGCCCCATAGATCTTTCCATTTAATCCGTCTTTTTTCCACCCCTTCCCAGTTCACCCACTGCCCTTGTTTTGCCTGCGACACTGCCTTAGTACATCTTAGTACAGCCTCCTCCTGTCTATGCATTTCCTCCACTACCATTTTCCTCTTTTCTCCTGCAGAAGCCTTACTCCACAAGGGTTTACTTACACCCACCCCTAGACCCCCCCGCCCGTGCTGCACATGGCCCATTATATCCCTATGCTTCAATGCTGATTGAGCTTGCTTAACTGCCTGCTCTCCCTGTATTAACTGTGGGTGCAACTTTCCTCACCACTGGGTCCTTGGACTGAGTAAGAGTCATTTCCAATCTAGCCTTAGCACACTTAAATTCCTCTGTCAGACTAGATATTGGCAACTCTACAATACCCTTTCCAGACAAGGCTACACTGCTTAAGCAGCGTGGGACTCCGAGCCATTTTCTGACAAAGGAGTTGATCATTTTTTCCAACCTCTCTACCTTTGACAGAGGAACTTCATAAACTGTCAATGGCCACATTAGCCCCGAGGCAACAAACCAAACTGCAAACACCACAGCTTGAGCTTACCTGGCAGCCCTGACTTGTCAATTTTTGCAATACCTTGCCTAGTGACCTGTCTCAAGTGTTCAACCTGTGATTTATCACTAAGGCTTATCATACCACCTTCCCAGACTCTTTACTGGTTTCTCCAGAACTGTGGGAATCACCTCCTTATTTATAGCAAACTTCTTATCTATTACCTTCCCTTTAACAATTGAGAGACCCCTAGACTTACTTGGCTTCACCTTCATTCTGGCCCATTGCAGATTTCTATTTAACTTGTCCAGCAACCTGTTGGTGCAGGGAACGGTTGACGTCAAGGTTGTCATGTCGTCCATGAAAGCCCTAATCGGGGGGAGGCGTGGCACTCCCTGCAACATCTCCCCACCCACTACCCATTTTGAGGCCCTAATGATGACCTCCATTGCCATTGTAAAAGCAAGTGGGGAGATGGTACATTCGGCCATGATTTCTATCTCAAGTTGTTGCCACCCTGTGGTGTAATCAGCTGTAGTAAAACATAATTGAATATCCAGAAAGTATGCTTTTACTAGGCTTTTAATGCTACCTGGGATTCTGAAATAATCAAAGGCCTCCCACAACAGACTATGCGGCACAGACCCAAAAGCATTAGCCAAATCCAAGAACACAACGTGCAGGTCTCTCTTCTCACGCTTTGCTAATTGAATTTGGTGCCAAATCATGCTGGTATGCTCTAAGCACCCGGAGAAGCCAGGAATTCCAGCTTTTTGCACCGTGGTATCAATTAGTTTATTCCTTTCAAGGTAATTTGTCAGTCTCCGTGCCACCACACTGAAGAAAACCTTCCCTTCAACATTCAGTAGACTAATTGGCCTAAATTGATTAATCTCCACTGCGTTCTTTTCTTTGGGAATAAATATTCCCCCAGCCCTCCGCCAAGCCTTGGGAATACTCTGCTTTTTCCAAACTATCTTCATTAATTGCCATAGAAATCTTAAAACATCTGGTGCACTTTTATACAACCGGTAGGGCACTCCATTAGGTCACGGGGCTGAAGAGGCCCTTGCACGTTTTATTACTTCTTGCACCTCTTTCCACCTTGGTGGACTATCGTCGCATTGGCTACTTAATTCACCAATAGGTGGGATATCCGCAGGAAGTACTGTGTGCTTTGAAAAGAATGAATCTCCTTTTAGTGGTGTTTAGTGGCCGTCAGGTTTTCCTGTGGTGCTTTAGTAGCTGGAATTGGCCCTGAATAAGGCCTATGCTGATAATAAGCAAGGCCCACTGAGACTGTTTGTTCTAAATAAGCTTGTACTTGAAATGGACTGCACACAGGACTGTTCTATCCCACATTTGTCTGTTGAGGGTAGAGAACTCCAGGGATTGTGTGTGCATTGCAATTTTTCTTAAGATTTGTCACAAGTTTTGCCAGGTTTAGCCTCAGTTATGAATTAAAATGTGTTCCTCAGTTCAATGTTGGGTTCCTGAATTGGCCCTCATCAATCAAAACGTTGAGAACCCCTGTTGTAGGGGGTTTACCACTTACTCTGAGTTAACTTACCCAGGTTTATCACTAAACCACGTACTTGGAATACTCGCCTGAACTTCAACACTGTTATGGAAAACAGTGATACACTGAGAGTCTATACCTCCAAAGAGGTCAAAGCCCAGAAAGAATTGTGAAAGCCCCTGAGCCCCCATTGATTGCAGTTTGATATGTATTAGTTTATTTATAAACCATGCCATTATTGCTTAATGAATCATGATTCAACTAATTGACAATTGAGCAAAAAGGATTCAACAGGACATAACTGGGAAAGAAAACGGGAAAAAATGAAAAGATATGATAAATCATTAGCTACAAAAGACTAACTGGCTAAATATGTTACAACTTTGATGTAAAAATATATTTTACATTGAAAAAGGCGAAACATATAAGCATGGCACTAACTTAAAACCGAGCAGTATTTTCAGGTTTTCTGAGAAATATTATGTTTACATTATTATGACACAGTGAGACACTGCCCAGCCCATAGAAAGATGAGACCATCGGGCCAGTCTCCTACTCTTTGTCCAGCAACACAAAGGAGCCTAACTCCAATATCACTAGTGGATGAACTCAATGCAGTGTGTTCAGTGAAAGCTCACCGAAGACATGCTTTATTGTTACCCACTCTATGTATCCCTGGGAATAATCTCATTAGAGTGAGTACAACACCTTCATGGTGAAATCCCTCTCTTTGCCTAGCGCCAAACTGCTGCATAAGATAGCGAGATTGGTTTGGTCTGGGGGGGTGCAGGGACCATCAGCTGATTGTTTCACCCACATTACAATGAGGAAGAAGTCCAAAAACAATCCCTCTAATAGCACAGTAGGTGTATTATGTAATATACTGTAATTTCTTTTTTTACAGAGAAAGGATCCTCCCCTCGCCCGTTATAAGTTGGCTACATTTATACGAGATACTAGACCTGGCATGCGATTATGTCGTGACAGCACCCTGAGTATGTACTTGTCTTCTCAGGGATGTGGCCCTGTTAGTTAAGTTCTGTAACAGTAAACACCCAAACACACACACACAAACACACATACATACACACACACACACACACACACACACACACACACACACACACACATACATACACACACACAAACACACATACATACACACACACACACACACACACACATACACACACACACACACACACACACACACACACACAAACACACATACATACACACACACACACACACACACACACACACACACACACACACCACAAATACACCACACCACACACCATATACAATATTTCCGAAAAATGACAAAACTGAATCTCAATATGGCATACTGTGCAGTGCTGACACAATTTGACCTAATGGCCTTGTGTGTCTGTGCCCGGAGATCTAGGTCTCCGTTGCAATATAGTATGGGTCGGATATGACCCTTTGTCCTGGTAGAGAAAGGCCTTCAATTCTCACAAGAGTCAGACTTTCTGTGAGATCACATAATATCTGAAGCCTGTTGACTGGCCCTGTTAAAGGGCAGGAGACAAAGGTGGATTCTGGGGTTGAAGCTCAGTTCCCCTCAGACTTTTTTGCCTTTGTTCGAGGTCTTCAGTTCAATCCAATTGCCTTTGTAGGAAGGAACCCAACTGTTTCACACCAGCAGGAGTAACACAGGCACATATGTCTTCACAGGGTTGTCCCACATGACATCAACCCACTCAGGTTCCCATTTAGGAGTTGGTGTGTGAGGCAGTACTAGTAGACAGTAGACTAGTAGGATACTCAGTCTTTGTATTAGATGTTTACCACCCTCTGACCTATGTTACAGTAATGCACAGGCCAGAATTTCGAAAGGAGGTTGAATGTATTTGTTGGCTAAAGGCTGTGTCTCTGGAGGGTAGAGAAAGACAGAAAGAGAGAGGGAGAGAGAGAGAGGGTAAGAGACTTGTCTCTAGAGAGTACTCTATGTCACCACAAGACAGAATTCAGCTATTGAAGGGTGTGGGCTTTCAGATCTTGACTAACATTTTTGGGGTTCATCGTGTAGTTTTATTTTGATGTTTTAGTGATGGGTGGTAATGGAATCATTTGTTTCAGAGCTGAGGCACTGAGGCAGTACTTAAATGGCTTTCATTAAACTTTAACAAAAACTGTACTGTTTGTGCAGATTGCTTGTGAAGAATAAGATAATGATTTACTAAAACTATACTTCCAGCCATATATACATGTACTGTATGTATATATACTATTTACATGTACATACTAATTGAATAGTACAGGCAAATTAACCTAGGGATAATTCTGCAAGATATAGCTCCCAAAGGAAGTATTTTCAATGTTGCTTGATGACAGAGCAAAAGGGTTCAGGTTTGCCAAAGTGCATTCAAACATTTTCAAGCCCTCTATGTTTTCATATGATTTTCAACACCCACCAATGATTGTAGAGTCTCACGCATATGTACCATTTTAGATTCTGCTATGTTTTTCCAAACACATGCACAGATTTGGCAGAGTGGATCAATGAACAAAACAGCATAGATAAATGGCCAACTTCTGATTTAATGAAAGACAGAACAGTCATTTGATTGACAGTCAATGTTTCATAACACACAACGTGACTAAAAGGGACGTTATACAACACCACGTGATCTTGTGAAGTGTTTTTTAACACTTGAGGCAACATCTTTTCATACTTGACAATTGCTCATATTGATTTGCAAAGGCTCATGTTTGTACTTGACTGAAATGACACTGCAAATAACATTCAGCCATGACATGAGTGAGAGATGGGGTGGTAGGAGGAGTCCAGAGAGGGAGGGCACACATCTTTCATAACCAAAGACAACTATATAAAAGAAAAGGAAGAATAAGCAGCATGCAGAGGGAAAACTTCTGGGCAAACAACATCCACTGCGGAAAATGTGAGTATCCTGGAACAAGCTTTTTATATATTTGGCAATTTGTTTGAGCTTGAGTATCGACTAAGACATTATGCTTACAATACCCACATAACTTTACACAACAACTATTTTACACTAGACTCACACAGCTAACTTTCAGGCTGTTGCAGACAAAAAGGGCCAAGGCACCAATTGTTTGTGGCAACCATATTTGTTCAATAACTGTCATCTGTTCCAGGGTCTATGTCGCGGGAATAGTTGTGCTGGTGTTCTCTCTGGCAGTGGAGGCCAGAGTTGGGTATGTTTTCCAACAACTGCCCTCAATCCACATAGAATGCACTCTACTCTTGTCAGCTCCACAGAGTTAGAAGTTTAAAACTTTATTTTTGTTTATCCTCCTCAGTGATTCTAGTGAATCCGACTTATGCACAGAGACAAAGGAATGTCTTCTGTATAACCTCACCTGCACAGGTGAGGAGTATGAGGTAAGTAATTTGCCACATGTCACGCTCCAATTCCAGATACGATTCCAGATGAATCCTGTGTGGATGCAGCTTGCTCGGCGAACAGGAGGAATGACCCATTGTGTTTCAGGTGCGCCACTACGAGACCACTAAATGGGTGTCTGCTGATGTGGAATCCGTCTTTATGGAAGTGGCCATGAACAGAGCTTTCTGGAAACTCTTCAAATACATCCAGGGGGAGAATAATGCTGGTGAGATCCTGTGTGTGCGTGTGCGTGTATGTCTCTCTCTCTCTCTCTCTCTCTCTCTCTCTCTCTCTCTCTCTCTCTCTATATATATATATATATATATTTGTTTGTGTGTGTGTGTGTGTGTGTGTGCGCCAGATTGGAACTGAACAGGACAATGTAAAACACACAGAGGACAGAGCTGTGATGAAGTTAATCATTGCATCTGTGCAAACTGGTTTGCAAGGTGCAGCTTACGCCACATTGTTTTCGTTCCACAGGCATGAAGATTGACATGACTGCGCCCGTTGTCATCAAAACCAAGGACAGCACAAGCATATGGAAGTCGTCAACCTACACCGTCAGTTTCCTCCTGCCCTCGACTTTCCAACACAGCCAGAGTCCTCCCTTCCCCACTGATAGTAGTGTAAGTTTGCACAGACATGACATGAGACATAGTCTGATAAACAAATTGAACAGCGGATGTAACAACAATGATTTTTTTTTTTCAATTTCAATTTAGTTGTACTTATAGAGCGCCAAAATATTACACATGTCTCATGGCGCTTTACAGAGTGTTAGACAATCAGAAAAAAAAGAAAAGAAAAGAAGGCCCATGGGTAACAGGGGCCAGGAAAAACTCTAGAATTGGAGATACATATAGGAAGAAACCTCGAGCAGATCCATGACTCAAGGGCCTGACCCATCTGCCTAGGGTCAGATACAGGAAGGTCTGTATACATGACAAATGCATATGATAGTCAGGTGTACCACATGGTGTAGAGAATACCACATGGTGTAAAGCCACCTGAGGTGAAAGTTACAAGAGGTGGGATGATTACATATCCGGTATGATAATGCATTAATCCTAATTTAGTGTCAGAAAGTTCAATAGTCCAGCGTTGGAATTGTCCAGGGGGTTTTCTAACGAGGCTCTCATTTGTTCATGGATTTGGATTTAATGTGAATAATGTCTTTGCTCTTAGGTGTACTTCAGTGTGATGCCAGACATGAAGGTGTATGTGAAAAGCTATGGGGGCTGGTTGATTGGTCTCACCTCAAGAATGAAATCACGCAGCCTGAGGGAGTCACTGGATGCTGTTGATGCGTCCTACACCAAGGGTTACCACTACGACGTTGGCTATGACAGGTGAGGATGAAACTATTTCATTAGAGAGTGTCAGGCTTGTATGTTTCAGGATTAAGAATTGAAAAAAATATTTTCAATGTGTGTTTGTCTGTGTGTGTGTGTGTGTGTGTGTTCCAGCCCTATGAAGATGACAAACAGGCACAACGAGGTGTGGTACTTAGTGGAGGGAGAGCCTGTGTGTCCAGCAGCTGCTGAATGAGAACTCTCACTAGAGGGAGCTGTCACCGATGAGGAGGAGGGAGTTCTGTCCACATTACATCAGCATCAGCTAACTACTTGATTTTGCAGGGACCATTAATTGTGCCATGTTTCTCCTATTGAGCAGAGGGAATAATATGACTCTCTGTGCTAGTCCTGTTTTAGGACGTCGTTTTGTAAAATGTATTTTGATAGTCTATCCATATCTTGATCTTTACCACTACAACGCACCATTGCATTTATTGTGTTGGGAACTAAATAAAGTTGTCATTGTTTCTCAAGCCTTATATGTGTGCTAAAGGAATCATTCACATTCACATTGGTTTTTTCACAGTGAGTGGCAAAAGTGTCAGGTCTGAGAGCAAGTTCATAGGAAAGTCATTGCATAGTTTATCCATTACCCGTAGGGGGCACTGTTCATCTTGAGAGCATAAACTGCATGAATGTATTCATAGGCCAGACAAGAGAAGTAAGAAAACTATAAATAATACACACATTCACATTAACTACACATACAAATGTGAATACATAGCTACACAAGACCAATACATTTACAAAGGTGTTATTATTCTGGTCTATGATTTCTTGACCAACTACCAAAAAGAGTTTAGACTCTTATCTGAGTTAAGAATCCCATACATGTTGTAGACTTTTATTGGCTAACACTAATCATTGTATTCAATAGAGTTTATTTTATCTGGGGCAATACTTAGTGTCCATGATGTTCATTCAGTCGCTACATGGCTTGGTAAGATAACCAATCACCCTTGGACTGGTTTATCTCTTTTGACGTCAACTCGCACATAATTGAGGCTGTAGATTGTCAATTAGGAGGTTGTTATATGATCTGTTTGATGGAGGCTGATTTTTTTATATATTTGAATGAATGATCTAATTCCAAACAGATTTCTTTGGATGTGCTGACTAGACACTAGTGACGTACAGAGAGGCTATAAAAGCAAAACTGTGTAAAATAATGAAACATGAAATAAACCACAACAGAAACACACAACCAGAATTGTTTATGAGACAGAATTTGGATAGTGATTAAATATTTTAAAGGTTGAAATTGTATTGTGTTTTAAGTCATGATTTGAGAGCCAAAATACAGGGAATGGACTTACTGTAATGACCTCTTCTAAGTTCTAAGACTGCTCCAGACAAATCTTACCAATGAACGACATACGACATACATTCATAGCAAAGTACCTTTCGGGAAATATGTGACAATGTTAAGGTAGAGCTTAAGGTAGAGGTTACAAACTTGGGAAACCAGCCCCAGTTCTATTGGAATATCCAATGACATGTGATGGGCCTGATAACTATTATGGTGACAAACATTTCACAACATGTTCACAACATTTTACATGTCCCTGTGACAGACGGTGTCAAAGCTGGCGATGAGCTGGTCTATCCAGTGCTTTTCCACAAAATATGTCAGATACCAGATTCCAATTGTGGGTTGTTGTGTTTTTTGTTTTTTTCGGATCAGAGGGGCAGGAAGGAGTGCCAGCCATGGGGCAGGTTTATTACCCCCACTACGGATCAAAGTCCGGGACGGGGGCCTCTGGCCAACACCGCTCTTTCTGTCGCTCGCTCGCTCTCTGTCCTCGTCCCATTCAAGTCTCCTCCATGGGCTGCTCTGGCTGTCATGGACATGTTGGCGTGATTAGCGGCTCGGTGGTTTGACCCCCAACCCCAGCCCAGATTCAACATGAACATCCCACACTACCATCCAGAGCAGGCCCAGTCTATGGGCCTTCATGCCTTGGATTACGCACCGGACCTCCGTACACTTGAGGGACCTTCAATGTGTGAGTACTGACTGGAAGACGATAGCTTTGGAGTGGTCACAATCTGATCTGGACAGGCCTGGTGGTTTGGGTTCTAATTGTCTCTCTTATCTAGTGAAGTGTGTTTGCTTTGCCCCACTTTAGGTGATTTTGTGTGAAGGTGCGTGGAAGTAATGGCTTAGTAGCGTTGAGTGAGTTCTGTCACTGCTTTTTATCTAAATGTGCAGTAAGTTCAAGACATCAAAACATCATACAGCAGGATAGAGCGCATTGTCCTATGCACTGTGGCTGTGTGCAGTATTCTACACAGTGGCACAGTTTTTGCACATATGATTTGTACAAACCATGGTTACGTGGGAGTTTTAAATATTAAATCACTTACAATTCTTTCATCAGTTATAAAGTGTATTTCCCACAATTAAACAGTCAGATTATACAATTGTTTAAAAGACCTAAGAGATTGGTTCATAAATTGTGTGTCATCAAGCATGTCTGTCAAGCTCAGACCATGGGAATTACATAAGGATTATTGTTCCGAGCACAGATAGTCAGTCTCTTTGATAAGAGACTGCTAATGCAATCCACTCATTTTCCAACCACATGACCCAGATAAATGACCCTGACCATAAGATTCGTGACTCATGTCGATTTTTACAACAATTACCGGTAGTCATCCTCCAGTATCGTTATGCCAACCACACTTCTTTTGTTTTACCTCTTACAAAACAAGACTCAGAAGTTAGAGGCCTTTGTGTTTTTGCCATCACCAAACTTGCTGGACTTTTATATTGGCCACTTTTTAGTATATGTAGTTTCAAAGAGAACCGATTATCATACCACACCAGACCATACCATTTATATCATCCCCGGAATTATTTTTACCAAACCTCCTTAAAAAGTTCCATTGGTCTTCAAAATATACAGAGCATGCTGACCACAACATCGACTCCTCTTTTCTCCCTCCAATATTTGTAAAACATTGATTAAGCAACCTGTTTTCATTAGTCTAACTCCTACCTGTCCTGGTCTACAGCCCAGGAGCCCAAGGTGGAGCCAGGCCAGCAGCCCAACCCTGAGGAAAGATGTCCAGTGTGTGGGGACCGCGTGTCGGGCTATCACTACGGTCTGCTCACCTGTGAGAGCTGCAAGGTGCTCCTACTCTCCAACACCACTACACCTCCTACTCTGCCTGTGTGTCCGCACCTACTACCACAAACTACACCCCCTACTCTACACCTCCTACTCTACACTACTACACCTCCTACTCTACACTACACCTCCTACTCTACTCTACACTACACCTCCTACTCTACTCTACACTACACCTCCTACTCTACACTACTACACCTCCTACTCTACACTACACCTCCTACTCTACTCTACACTACACCTCCTACTCTACACTACACCTCCTACTCTACTCTACACTACACCTCCTACTCTACTCTACACTACACCTCCTCTACACCTCCTCTACACCTCCTACTCTACACTACTACACCTCCTACTCTACACTACACCTCCTACTCTACTCTACACTACACCTCCTCTACACCTCCTACTCTACACTACTACACCTCCTACTCTACACTACACCTCCTACTCTACTCTACACTACACCTCCTCTACACCTCCTCTACACCTCCTACTCTACACTACTACACCTCCTACTCTACACTACACCTCCTACTCTACTCTACACTACACCTCCTCTACACCTCCTCTACACCTCACCTCCTACTCTACACTACTACACCTCCTACTCTACACTACACCTCCTACTCTACTCTACACTACACCTCCTCTACACCTCCTCTACACCTCCTACTCTACACTACTACACCTCCTACTCTACACTACACCTCCTACTCTACTCTACACTACACCTCCTCTACACCTCCTCTACACCTCCTACTCTACACTACTACACCTCCTACTCTACACTACACCTCCTACTCTACACTAGTATAAGAGTATAGTATACCTATAGTAGGTATACTACTACACCTCCTACTCTACACCTCCTACTCTACACTACTACACCTACTCTCCACTAATACTTCTATTCTACACAACTACACCTCCTACTTTACACTATTAGTACTACTCTACTATACACTACACCTCCTACTCTCCACTAAACATCTACTCTTCTACAGTACTACACTTCCTATTCTACACTACTATACCTCCTACTCTACTTTGGTCCCTATCTCAGCGATGTAAAACACATCGTCACTGGTGAATAGCTTAGGGGTTTGTCCAGTCCACATTGGGGGTGGTTTTGTTATCAAACATTATCAAACATCGGGCACCTGGTGCAAAAACGTGGTTCTTATGTTTCTTAATCAGTCATGGGTGTGTTTTGGGCGTAACATCCCTTAAACCAATGAAAATGACATCTGTCATTCCCTTAACAGCAAGCAGTGCGACTTCAAACAGTGCATCGGTATTTTGATAGTCAGAGGCGGATTTGAATGAATCTGCTTGCACTCGAGACCATTTGGAACAGGTATTCCACTGTCATGCTTTACTAAAACCTAGCAGAGTATAGCCTACATGCATCTACACTCGTCTATTATTTGAACTAACTTCACCGTGGTGTCACTGTCATAGTCAACGACAAAACAGTTATACACAGGGAATTACTTTCACTATTGACTGACAATGGGTTACTATAGAAAACAAAGCCTGAAAAAAGCATCACCAATAATGTTCAAATGACTGAATAAAAAACCTAAGGACATTTATCCTGCAGAGGAGTTACTGCATAAATGTTGTGACAGTGCAACTTCAGCCGTGCTTCATATGCAACTTTCGCTATAGACCAGGTTTTTCTTGGTCAGTGGCGTAATGCTTTTTAGATAATGTAAGATAGCGATTTTTAGGGCGTTTTCACACAAACCTCATTTGGTCAGGACCTTCAGACTTTTCAGTTTGGTCCGAACCAAAATTGTAGGTGAGAAAGGTGCCACAGATGGACCACAGTCCGGATCAAAAGACCAAAATTTGGTCCGAATTAAAGAGGTGGTCTCGGTCCGGATCAAACTGAACCATGGTTCGGTTTGTGTGCAGTATGAAAACACTTTTTGGATGGTTCGGACTTTTGGACCAATTACAGGAGGTTGAGGCAGCTAGCCACCAAATAATGGATAATAAATAGCCTAAAATGAGCCGCGAATGCACACGGGGAAAGGAGATCATATAGCCTAGCCTATTTAGTTAGAATTTGAATTAGAAGTCTGACAATTTGGTCTAAAAGTCAATTACAAAAAATGCATTAAAATACCGACATCTACAACATGTTTGGAGAGGATGAGAGAGAGGGGATACAAAGGACAGCAGAGCAATGCTATCTGAATTCTAAAGCTTGAAAAAATCTGCGGCAGCAGTATATTAAGGTACATGGAGCCATAAGAAAATAAGGTGCTAAAAATAAGGTAAGAAATCCCACTGAATTGACAACATGTCAACGTCAGACGCATGCCTGTAAACAAACCAATCAAAGGGAGATGCAGCGTCAGTAAGTGGTAATGACAGGATGCAGGGACGTCATGCAAAGTTCTTAAGTGCACTAGAAAAATTGCAATGTGAAACCATTAACTAACCGGATCAAATCTATTCAATGTAACTAATCACAAACGTTGGTTCGGACCTTGGTCCAGACTTTCAGGTGTGAAAATGCCCTTAGATAATGCGCCAGACCACACCTTATGTTAATTGCCACACCCCTGAGCGCATTGTTCAATAAAAGAGACAGGTATGGGGAAAATTCGAGTGTAAAATAGAAATATATTCCGTCATGATAAGAATAGCTATGCGCTGGGTTTTAGAAAAAAAAATAGGGCCCTTAATCTTTTCTTTGCCAGTTCTCTCTAAACTTGATAAATATACTAGGCCCACAATTACCACTACTACTACTGCTATTACTTGTGTTGAATGTTCAATCAAACTATTGAGTGAACATTATTTTGAAAGATGTGCTCTTTTAGTTAAAGTGGTTGTCCAATATCATTTTGGTCAACATCCTAGATTAATATCTTAGAATATTATTCTCGCTCAAAGATGTTTGTATTTTCTGAATAGAGGTACATTTATAGCATACATTTTCACGTTTATTCTTCTTCCAATAGTTACTGTACATACAAATAAAGCAGCACCATCTAATATTATTAGTAAGTAAATGCTGATATTCCCTTGTAGAAATGGACAGACGCTCATGACTTAAAATACATAAAAATACATAAAAGTTAAACATCCCTGAGACTTTACATGTTGCACTACGTCCTGCTGTTCCCTCAGGGCTTCTTCAAGCGTACGGTGCAGAACAACAAGCGCTACACATGTGCGGAGAGACAGAGCTGCCCCATGGATCCTGCCCAGAGGAAGAGATGCCCGTCCTGCCGCTTCCAGAAGTGCCTGGCTGTCGGCATGAAGAGAGAGGGTGAGCCAGGCGGGCATGGAGTCTTTTAATTACACAGCAGACACAGACATCCTTAAAGGAACACGCCACCATATTCATCGTCTCCCCGAGAGTTAGAGAAGTCAGCAAAAGCATTGTTGTCTCTGTGCATGCATTGCCAATGTATAGGTTAGGTCACATAGTCTGAATCTAATCAACAACAACAACACATTGCATTTAGGAGGAAAAAAAGATCGGTTTGGTACGTGTGGACTAGGCCTTATATAGCACTTCTCAAGGTACCCACTTCTCAAGGCTTTTAAGTGCCCCATGTGGAGTCCCTCTGCTTGTGTCTGTAAAAGTGATGAGATATAACGGTGTGCTGAGACTGGCTAAGGGGGCATGTCAGACAGGTCTCTGAAGTCTAGCATTACTCATTACACTCTCCCTTCACTTTCCCTCAGTTGACTTATCAGAGAGCTCATAAACTAGCGCAGCTGCAGGCTACAGTGACCCAGATAAGGAGCTTGACGCGTTATGGTCTGAAGTTGTTCAAATTCTCTCTCTGCGTACAATGCGAGGTCACTGAACTACTAGAAACCATAAAAAAGTAAAAATGAAAACATGCCAAGTATAGATTCATAGGTGTGTGTGTGTGTGTGTGTGTGAGTGAGAGAGAAAGAGAGAGAGAGAGAGAGAGATTGTACATGTTGTACAGGTTAAGGTTAACATATTGTTGCTTTTGTAATGTGTGTGTGCTGTCCCTCTTCACAGCTGTGCGGGCAGACCGAATGAGAGGAGGACGGAACAAGTTTGGCCCTTTGTACCGTCGGGACAGACAGCTGAAGCAACAGAGAGGCGTTTACAACCAGCACAACAGCGCCCCCTACAGGATTAAACTGGAATCACAACCAACTCAGCTGACACCACTGGCCCATGACTTTCACCGGCTGCCGGTGTCCAATCCCGCACACGCCGCACTACACCCGGACCCTTACCACCTCCCACAGCCACACACCCCCTGCATGGCTCAGTCCGAGTTCCCCATGCTGCTGGACTCTTCCAGGGAGAGAGTGCTGGCTCCCCCTGCCCACTCCTCTTACGGCAGCCTCTACCACCACCCCCAGTTTCATGGGTGTCCCCTGGAGAAGAGGCCCGTCTCATACAGCTGCAACCCAGCATGCATGTCGCCTCCCACACTTCTGCCCATCCTCACCCCTATGTCGGGCACGCCAGCGGGCACCCTGACACCAACCTCCACTCCGAGCTCCACGCCCACGCCCACGTCCACTCCCAGCACGCCCACGCCAGGCCCAGCCACTTCTCATCCTCTGCCCTCGGAGGGCTTCCTGGACGGGCTGCTGCAGGGTGAGCCGGATGAGGGCCAGCTGTGTGCGCGCGTGCTAGCCAGTCTGCAGAGGGAGCAGACCAGCCGTGGCAAACACGACCGCCTCAACACTTTCAGCATCATGTGCAAGATGGCCGACCAGACGCTGTTTGGACTTGTGGAGTGGGCCCGCAACAGTGACCTGTTCAAAGAGCTCAAGGTAATGGACAACAACATGAGTGCCCACAGTTCATTAAAGGTGCAGTAAGTAGATTTTGCAGTCCAAAACAAAGATGCTTCAAAGCATTCACCTATAATGTCATTTTGTATACATAGTATTTAAGAAGTTTTGAAATATTTAGATTCATTCGGTGGACTTATTGGACTTTATTGGGCTTTTTCTTTGGACCTAGAAAAAGAACATGATAGCATCTGATGATATTTTTTAAATTTTGGTCTACGGTCTAATATGTGTATTTAGCACAACAAAAAAGTTGCATATTACACCTACACCTCTGGTGAGTGCAGAGAATACATGTGTGTATTTGACACATATGCACAGTGCTGTCATCATCAGGCATCTGTGGCAGCTGATATTGATGAGGAGAGCTGACTGTTAGGGAAGGTACACCAAAGATTATACATAGACGGAGCAAGACATTAGAGTTAGGAATGGAATTTTGGGCACGTTTTCATGATCCTCAATTTTGGGCACATTTTCATGATCTTTCTGACCATTTCAGGTACATTTTTAGCATGTTTTGAGCATTCCAGTCTGGAGAAAATCCACAGGTGTGCGCCATAGGTGTGTGCCTGTTATGTTTTCTGCTGCTGTTGGCTGGTTGCTACGTATGCTCATCAATACTTCAAAGACAAGCCTCTTTATGCAGACAGGACTTGATCCCCATTTCAGGCCATAGACATGAACTATGATGAACTATCTTGCTCCGCCTATGTATAATCTTTATACATTTGTTAAATTTGTTTATCAGACTATGTTTCATGTCATGTCTGTGCAAACTTACACTACTATCAGTGGGGAGGGGAGGACTCTGGCTGTGTTGGAAAGTCGAGGGCAGGAGGAAACTGACAGTGTAGGCTGACGACTTCCATATGCTTGTGCTGTCCTTGGTTTTGATGACAACGGGCGCGTTCAAAAATCACACCGTATTATCCACATTCTCAATATGTACACTCATCAACACTAGGAACCATTTAACACCACTGGTATTGTTATAAACATTTAATAACCTCCCTCATCATCAAACATGCTCTGAATGCTTTATTTCAAAATCTGATACCGCATGGTGCAGTCTACCTTACCGTGATCACAGAATTCCTATAGTTTACCCACCTGTTATTTACCACTACACCCCTGGGCTTACGGTACCGAAAATAAACCAAACTGTGACTTCCATACAGAGGTACGTACTATATTGTGTTTTTTGTGCACCGTTACATAAGGGATAATGTATAGAACGCCGGTCATTACTGGGAAAATAAGTCCCGACAGGGCGAACCGCCCTGAAGGGACTTATTTTCACAGTAATGACTGGCGTTCTATACATTATCCCGCTTATTACACGGCTACTTGCCAAAACGAAATAATAAACTCCCCACGATATGACTTTAGCCTACATAACCTAGCCTATTTGTTACCGTTCATCGTGGCATTTGCTGAGAAACAAATAGTTCGCAACAACACACGCTGCTGAACTTGAATCAAACATTCTTTAGAACACAGCTAATCAACCGTCTGCTTTCACGTTTGAATGAAGTTCCAGTCCTTGCGTAGTGATATGAAAGACATTAATCAGAAGCACAAAACCCGTTGCCATTGACAGCGGTGATTAAATGCTTTGCCGGTGATTTATGTAGATTTAACATTGGCCCGAACGTTGGGAAGGCCCATTCATGTGAATGGAACTTTCTGGAGCACTCTGAAGAGCCGTGTAATAAACCCCTATAACTGGTGCCCTGGCTCCCACAGGTGGAGGATCAGATGGCACTGCTGCAGACCTGTTGGAGTGAGCTGCTGGTCCTGGATCACCTGTGCAGACAGGTGGCCTATGGGAAAGAGGGCTGCGTCTACCTGGTCACAGGACAACAGGTACAAACACTGACCCACTGGCTAATGCTCGTCAGAGGCCAGGCCACTGAGATATCCAATGAGAAGTTTGTGTGTGAACTCCAGTAGTGGTGGCAGATGATTTTTTCCAATCCAACATCTAACTACAACAGATGATCTGATCACATTTGATTTGTTTATCACAAAACATAGAATTATGTATAGTTAATTTCTATTAACATAGAAATAGTTGTCAACAACATTGGTGTGAACATTCACGACTATTTGAGTCTTTCTAAAATTATTCTCTCTCAAAATTCATCATCTATAACATTCTTCCCTGTCTTCAGATTGATGTCTCGACCGTGTTCACTCAGGCTGGTGTCCCTCTGAGCAGTCTGGTATCGCGGACTCAGGACCTCGTCTTCAAACTAAGATCCCTGCAGCTAGACAGGCAGGATTTTGTGTGTCTGAAGTACCTGGTTCTCTTCAACCCTGGTGAGCTCTTAGGGTTCATGCCTCTGGCACGTTTGGCAGGGGTCATGGCTTGTGATTGAAACACCAACCAAAACCTTTTAGTGTTTCTGAATGAATGTGTGCTAATTTGTGTGCGTGTGTGCATGTTTTTTTCTGAATGAGAGTCTGTATGCTCGTCTGCCTGTGTTTCATGCAGGTGTGTGTGTCTTTCTGTCAGTGTGTTTACTTGTATTTGCAATTTTGCATGCCTACCTGTTTATGCGTGTGCCAGCATGTGTGTGTTTATTTCTCCACATGCCTGTGTGTATCATGCGTCCCCCGTCCCAGACGTGAAGTCGGTGCAGGACCGGGAGCAGGTGGAACGCACCCAGGAGCGCGTCAACCGGGCCTTGATGGAGCACACGCTACGTGCTCATCCCAGCCACTCGGACAAGTTCGGCCAGCTGCTCCTGCGGCTGCCCGAGGTGCGCAGCATCAGCCTGCAAGTGGAGGAGTACCTGTACCAGCGCCACCTGCTGGGCGACCTGCCCTGCAACTCACTGCTCACCGAGATGCTCCACGCCAAGCACAATTAGAGCTACTCACCACTGGCGGCCCAAGAGATTGTCGTCCATCTGGGGCCGTATTCACAAAGCCTTTTATCTTACCACTAGGAGTACTCCTAAATCTCACTAAAAGATTTTAACTAGGAGTTTTCTCTTAAAAGTTATTCACAAAGCCTTTCAGACCTACTCTTAGTAAGGAAAAATGACAACCTCTAAACTAGGAGTGAGTCTTCGCAAAGTCCTTTTAGGCAAGTCCCTCCACTCAGCGGCCATTTGACAACGCTTTTTGGGCACTCGTCGGGAATCCATTTCGGCAGAAATGCGCGTACGCAAGGCTTCACGACACCAATCTTGCTCCAGCGGCGAGATCACAACACATGATTGGCACGATGTCTTCACAACACACCATATGATTGGCTCAATGTATTCACATGTCGACGTTTTGCCGAGAAAAGGGTGGGATATATGTAGACAACGGCCATATTGGCGTGACAAACTAGCCCCATGCATTTCTATGGAGTATTTTTTGAGTGCTGTGTCTCCACATTAGAAAGTCTCTGGCCTTCGTTGCTATGGATGACGTCATTACTCATGTACGAGCTTGACTGAAGTGGCCACCTTGATTGGCTGATGATTGTAACGGGGGAATGATTCCACCTCCCTTACGATGATGAGTGACAGGTTTCTTTTACTGTCTATGCAGGTGACAGGTCTGAGAATGCGTGCGCTACACAAGTAGTGTGAAGGACGGAAGATGATGAATAACTGAATAAAAAGGCCTAAATGAATAAAGAGTAGGCCTAAGGCAAAACAAATAGCCTAGTAGCCTAATGAAACAGGCCTACGGATTGATGCAGTATCTTTGCAACATTATTAAATTAATCTGTCACCATATGCCTACGTTTGCAAAGATAACATTTTAATATGATTCACAATGAAACGTTACATTTAATTTACATGTTAACAATGAGTAGTTTTGGTTGTTGTTAGTGGCGTTATTGCATCCCTTTTATAAATGCAAAATTGTTCCCCCGCGATTGGAAGCTCCTGTTGCCGCATAGGCTACGCATTTCAAAACATCGCAACGTGAAATGCCACAAAAAGCTGTTTGTGAATACGTCTTAGTGAGTTAGGAGTCCTCTCGACTTCTTTTAAGCCATCCAGACTTACGTGCTACTTTTAGGTCTAATTGCTTCGTCAATTACTTTTAGTGAAAAAAATTAGGAGTCCTAAAGTTAGGAGTGACACGCCTATTATTTTTAGGAGTTGCTCCTAAATTCGCCAGTTAGGAGGTACTTTTAGCCTTAAAATTATTTGTGAATACGGCCCCTGAAGAGTATTAACCTATACTGACAGAATGTAAAGAATGTAAATACACTGGCCCTCCTGTATCTTTCAGGGGTTGTTCCTACGAACCTGAGCCCAGGCGATATGGCGCCAATTCAGAGGTGAGAGTGCAGGGTTTAAACGATCTTGACAGTTTAAAACCAAGTTAACCAGAACCAGAACCAGCAGTGACCCATGGAGTCCTAGGAACAAGAGTTCTTGGGACCAACAGAGATGTACTGGACTGAACTCTGTATATACTGATGGTCTTCAAACTGTTGCCTTGAAGAGACAGACTGAGTCTCAGTGTCTGTCTCAATGCTACATCCTCAGCACTTCACAGATCCACATTTCGAAGGAATAAACACTGCCAAATTATGTACATCCTCTTCACTTGCCAAAGCATACATTCTTTTTGCAAGCATTTGTTGGAAAAGAATTGTGAATAAACTGTTGAAAGGAATGCATACTGTGACAACTAGTGCTCTTGTGTGTTCAATTCATAAATGTTAACAGGATAAGCACTATAATGCATGGGATGAATATTAAATTAAAACCGAAAAAAATTAAAATAAAATAAAAAAACCCAACTCAAATAACCCAAATGCAACACATGAAGATTGATGGGAACGACAGTGAAAAAATAAAGGTGATTAAAAAATTATTTATTCTTTTGATCCAGTCACCTGGGATAATTTTTGTAATCATGAACAATTTAAACAAAAAATAGATATCACTACAGACACTGACATGGCAACAACATAAGAGGCAGTGAAGACACTGACGGTGTCAGGAGATGATAAATGTGAAATGAACAAATAAATGAATGAATGTAAATCTCCACCTAAACCAGAACATAAATAATATCTGAAACTAAACATTAAAAAAACAGATTATGCTACTCCCTACCCAATAAATACAACCCAGGGTGACAAACTACAGGAAAATTGCACAGAATCCAGTTATAAATCACCTTCACACTCTGATGTGACAGAGCACACACACAAACACACACACACACACACACTCAGAGCAATCACTCCACACCATTCATCTGACTTTACAAACTCACCCATCCCAAACCATTAAATGGTGACATTTTGCACATAGTGTTTTAGAAAAATATTAACATCTCATCGTGTCGCTTCTATAAACAACAAAGTGGTTGGAGGCAGTGTTTGATTCTGTGTTTTTGTTTTGTTTTGTTTTTTTCATTCCTGACACACAGGACATAATTGTGTCTGAATCAGCTCTACTCTCGTGAGGTGAGGGTTGACTGTCAGGCAAACACTGACAGATCAGGTCAGCTATAGCGTAATATACCATGGGAAGCAATCTTCTACACACTGCCCGAGAGTATGGCAACAACCCGGAGGACAAACAGAGCAGCCTAGTGTTAGACAAACAACAATGGCGCAAACTTGGTCAAGTGAAGGCTCCAGATAGGAGCCAGTCTAACAATCCTGTGCCTACTTATGTATGGATGTTTCTCCATGTTAATGTACCTTTGAGAAAAGTGTATGTGACTGAGAGCAGATTTGATTTCCAAAATGGAGGACACGTCTTGTTCGCTCAGCACAGGGTTTATTTCACCCTACATAGAGGGAAGATCATCAAGTTTTTTTTTTTATTTTGGACTCGACAGCAACTCATTCGTTCCTTCACTTGGTTTCTCTCTTTCTCTATCGCTCGGTCTCCTTCTCTTTCTCACTCTCTCTCTCTCTCTCCCTCTTGCACACACTCACTCCTTTTCCTCAAACACTCACTCACCCACACCCATGCACACCCACACACTCACACATCCTTTTGAACTAAAACAGCAGGCTAGCTTGATAGCTTTACAAAGTCTCCTCACTTTATACAAATCATTGTCAAAATCAAAAACAATCATCAATAAACAGGATTCAGATGAGTAAATATGAAATCGTTGTCGATCTGCTTCTGATTTTGTTGTTGTTTTGTCTTAAGTCCACCGACGTCACTTTGTCAAGTCAATGCCAGAGTACAAAGCTTGGTCTAATTTTCCAGTAGTGTTGACTATGATTAGGACAGAGATCCTGGGGTAGTTTCTCTCTTCTGATGAAAAACGAACTCTGAAGATCACGGAGGGCGTGTAAATACATGAAGATGATTCCGAACCTGACTTTTTAGTCGGCAGATATGCTCTCCTCAGGCCCAGCAAGGCTTGGATGATTGACATGTGTCACACCAACATGTCAAAAGTGCAGCTTGTATAAAGAGGGAAAGATAAAAAGAGAGAAAAACATCACACACAAACACACACACACACACACACACACACACACACACACACACACGTGCGCACACACACACACACAGATGTCTTCATTGTACACAATGTCGGATCTGCACGGAGGACTGGGTGACTGCAGCAAGAGAAGGGGGGGGGGGGGGTTTGTCTGGGTCCTTCATGTTATCCTGATATGTAGGCATGGCAGCATGGCTAAAGTACCTGGAAATCGCCCCCGATGGAAGAGCCGTCTGTGGTATCCCCCCACATCCTGACTGGCCAGTGAGGAGTCAACATCGCAGAAGAAGCCCGTTGATTAGCGTTAGTGTGAGGGTGGGAGGCTGGGAAGCCCCACAGTACATTCAGTAGAGAGCAGTGCCATGGGTCATTTCAATGTGGTGGAGATGGTGGTGGATACCAGCACTCTTTCTTCCCAGCTGATTTCTTCCACAGGCTTAAAATGGGGGAACAAGAAGCAGCAAGAGAGACAAAGACACAGAGAGGGAAACAGTAAAACAGCATCAGTGGGAAAAGAGAGAAGAGGAAGAGTTAAGAGATGAAGTGACAGATGAGAGGTCTCCCCAGCTTGTCCGGATCGTGGCAGTGGACCGCAGCCTGGTGCCACTCAAAGCGTCCTGTGCTGAGGGAGGGTGTGGAGATTAAGACAGGAGGAGACATGGCAACTAGGGCCTGTCAAAGCCCTTACACTAAGTCAAGAGAGACATGTCCAGCCCAGTCCATCCCAGGATGCATTTGGACATGGTTACTTCTTTTTTTCATTCAACAATTTGACATCTTGACATTTGTTTTGTCGTCTGCACAATCATTTCATCGCCTTCATTTTTGGATGTTCCTACATGGGTGTGGCCCCATGTGTGCGAGGCCTGCATTTCTGCCCCTCAGTGAGCCTGGCCTGCAATGCCCTGAGCACAGCAGCAGGGGGTGCTGTAGCCCATGTACAAAAAGGCCAGGGATGACACAGTTTTTTCTTCGAGTTGTCTAGGACTTCAGGTGACCACCGCCCTCTTCCCACCCCTTCACCAGCACGAGCACACCCTCCTCTTCCTCACAGAGAGAGAGAGAGAGAGAGAGAGAGAGAGAGAGAGAGAGAGAGAGAGAGAGAGAGAGAGAGAGAGAGAGGAAGGAGAGATCCACCTTTTGGAGAATGTCAGGAGCAGAGGATGGGGAGTTGGGGGGGGTTGGGGTTTTGGGGTGGTGCTAGGGGGGCTGAATAGAGGGGAGCCCAGGTGGCGAGGGACATCTTTACTTGGGGGTGCTGGGCTTCTTGGGGGTTCCTGGGCGCTTGCTCTGCCACAGATGGCCGGGGATGGTGAAGGCGTCCACGCTCATGGACATGGTCTTGGACGGGATGGCGGTGAACTGCTTGCGGTCGGAGCTGTACTTGAAAATGGATTCCACCATGGCGGGGCTGACCACGCGCGGGCCGATGCCCGTCAGCCGCACCATCTCTTCCGTCTCCGGGTTCATGGTGTAGACCGCCCGGAACTGGCAGCTGTTGTCCCGGAACAGAATCAGGAAGTGGTTGGCGCTGCACTTCTCCATTTCCTGTGAGGAGGAGGGACAGGGTAGGTATGTGAGGAGGTTACAAACAAAGATGGATATATATATTTAGTTTTTTACCGTAAATCTACAGATAGACACAGGTGTGCATAAGGAGAAAAAAACACTTGAAAAGAATGTGTTGCACAAGTATCAAAGTATAAATGGCCTTAAGAATGAATGAAATTAACTAAAATAAAGTATAAAAAAATAATACAATAAAAACAGAGATGGACCAAGTGAAAAAACAGGCCATTGTAGATGTGTTTGTTTGGGAGAAAAGGGAGAGTGAAGAAGTGGAGAAAAGAAACTGGTTGAGCCAAGATGGACGACGTGGGACATGGACAGAATTAAGATTTTAATGGTGGGATCCTATGCACTCTCTCTGGACAGATGAATTAGGAGGGGTCATATTTTCTTTTTAAATGCACAAGAGAGTGGCAGGGAAAGGTGAAAGGTTGGCTATAAGGGCTAGGGGAAGGACAATACCAGGGAACGTGTGTTTGAGTGTAAAGACCAAATCAAAGAGGTCACAGACTGGCCGGTTTCTCACCTCCACTATCTTGTTTTTCTGAGGTTCGTTGACCTTGCCTGCTAGGCAACAGCGGGAGATGGCGTTGTGGATGATGAACTTGTTGGACTTGAAACTGGGCTCCTTGTACAGTTTGGGGCCTGGCATGCAACATAAAGTTTATTGATTTACAATAAAGGCTAGTTTCACTTTTATCAATCCATCTGTAAATAAAGCTTTTTTTATGACATTTTGACAGTGAGCATCTATTTCCTAAAGACTGATTAAGTGTGTGTGTGAGACTTTCATTTCACAAATTAGAGATATACTATATACAGTATATCTCTAATTTCAATGACACACATTTATCATGGTTCGTACGTCAGCTTTTAACTTCTGTTCAACTATCGGACGACAGTTCCTTTAAAAAAAAAAAAAAAAGACATGAATAAGCACTGCAAAGGAGAAATAAGCACTGTGCAAAGGAGAAAGCACCTGTATACTCTGGAATGGAGGCAGGGGATGAAATGGTGGAGGCGTTCTCCCAGTCCCGATCTCCGTTATGGGTCGACAGTCGACCCGGTGACATCAGCCTTGACGGCGAGTGGGAACGACTGAGGAAAAGAAAAAGAAGAAAGCCGAAAGATGGGTTTAACAAGGGTTGACAAATGTAGCTATCCGATATTCGCTCAACTGCGCTGGATGCTGTTACACCCACCTGGGAGACTTCCTGATTGTCAGAGTCCCACTGTCATTAGCCATAGAGGACAGGTTCATAGTGGAATGAGAGTAGACTTTGTTCAACCTGGAGCCTACAGGTAGAAGAAAAGAGGTATAATACATTTAACATGATTACTGAAAACATAACTCTACAGAAACTGTGGCAGAACAGGACAGATAGCATAGCATAGAATAGCCTAGCCTAGCCTAGCATAGCAACGTACCCAGAAGGCCTTTGGCAGGGCTGCGGGAGAGGGCCGAGTCGTCGTGGAACACGGTCTTGGGCCGCTGCTTCTTGACGCCGCGCACGGTGGTGGGCTTCTGCCGCAGCACCTTGCCCAGGTCCTCCATGATCTTCAGCTGATGCCGCCGCTCGTACTCCTCCCTCGTGAAGACGTCGCGCCGCTGCCGCGTGCGCTCGGCCGAGGGGCTGCGTGGAGGAGGAGGGGTGCTTGGCGTCTGCGGTCGGAGCTCGTCTCCTGATGCCGACCGGCTAGAAGATGACAACAAAAATTAGCTGTGATGAGAAAGCGTAGCTATCTGGGGCTCACTAAGAGCAACATATGGTGACAGTCTGACACCCTGCTGTGTAGCTAATGATCAGACTACAAAAGTTCTCTGCAAAGGTTTTATAGATACATCCTGTGTTAGCAGATGCACAACTTTTGAGAGCCTTGAATAAAACTTCTAAAGACAACACTACAATAGAGACCTCAAAGGGGAAAGTATCCATAAAAACAGATTTCATCAATGCCATTAACATCATATCCTCTAGCTGAGCATCAGAGTAGACTGTACAAATATTATGATAGTTTCTAAAGTCCTGCAGTGTGTGTGTGTGTGTGTGTGTGTGTGTGTGTGTGTGTGTCTGCCTCACCTGGCCTCCCTCTCTCTCTCCTGCTCCAGTCTGCGTTTCTTTATCTCCTCGGCTCTCTTCTGCTGTTTCTCCAACAGTGCGGCGCGCCGCTGGGCCATCTCATCCTCCGGCCGGGCCTCGTCCTGCTGCGGGGGAACAATACACACGGTTACACATAACCGCATTACAACATAGACAAACACACACAGGCACAAAGACACACAAACACACACTAAACAAACACTAAAAACTGCTTTCAGTCCACTGACCTTGAAGAAGAAGCCGACCCCGGGCTTGACCTCGGGCTCGGTCTGGTCGCTCATGGAGTCGGAGAAGGGGTCATTGGCCTGGTCAGCCTCGTCCTCTGGCCCCTCCAGTGCCGACAGTGAGATCTCGATCAGGCTGCTGCGCTTGCCATTGAAGGCGGCAGCGGGCACGTCGCTCTCGAACGAACACTCGGATGGTGCGCCAGAGCTGCTGCCTCCCGTCAGCGGCGCGTGATCCCTCCGTCCGGCGGCACCCGGCGTGGAGGCACCGTCCAGCTCCAGGCTGAAGACACCGCCGTGGTCCCCCACTGCCGAGCCGACGTCCGAGGCCGCATCGTCGTCGTCCAGGGCATAGGGCGTGCGTATGTGAAGCACGGAGGGAGTAGGTGTGGGTCCACGGGAAGGGGTGGACGTGGCGTCAGCGGGCGGGAGCGCGGCAGAGGCCGGCTGACCGATGTTGAAAGACAAGGAGCTCTGGTCACGGCACTGCCACGGCGAGACGCGGCGCAGGTGCGGGATGTTGTCCACGCTCTGGGGAGCCACGATGACGCGGGTGGAGACCGGGACCTTGAGGTCAGCCGGCCGCGACGTGTGGTGGTGCTGCTGTTGGTGGTGCTTGGGGCTCTTGGGCGGCGCAGACTGTGCCCGGCGGTGGGCTGCTGGGGACTTGGGCGGGGTGGCGTGGAGGGTCAGCCTCCGCGACGGTGAGGGGGAGGACGAGGCCGAGGGGAGCTCGCGGGTGGCCTCGCGAGACACGCGCGGTGGCGTGGGCTGGCCGGGGGAGGACCTGGGACTCGGGGGGATGACCCAGGCCTGGGCGCCGCCAGCGGGCGTCTGCTTCTTGTGCATCAGCTGGTTCTGCTGCTGCGCCAGCCGCTGCATGTCGCTCTGCAGCGAGGTGAGCGCCGCGTTCAGCTTGGTCACGGCGTTGTTGTAGTCGCCGAGTGGCGCCGCGCCCTTCTCCCCGGCCTCCCTCTCCTTAGCGGCCGGCGGCGCTTTTGCATTACCGTCCTGCTCCACCAGGGGCCGCTGTGGGGGCTCAGCGCAGGACGACAGGCGGCTCAGGTCCTCCTCTGTGGAGGATGCGCTGACCTCCCCCTTGGTGCCGTCCTCCCCCTCTCCCTCCCGGTCCTTCTTCAGCTGCAGGAAGGCGCTCTTGCCCAGCTGCTGACGGTGCTTGGCGAAGATGGCCTCGATGCGCTTCTTCTGTGCCTCGATGGCCTTGCGCTTCTCCTCCAGACGGGCGCCCAGCTCCGACATCTCGGTGGTCAGCGCCGGGTTCTTCACGGGGCTCTCCTCCGTCTTCTTGGCCGCCCACGTGGTCATGTTAGAGGTGGACGTGGGCGTCGGGGTCGGGGTGGCGGCAGCGGAGCGGTCAGCGTCAGGCTCCTGAGGTGTGGGGGTCAGCAGCTTCTTCTTCCTTTCGGCGAAGCTGGTCATGCGGACGCCGCTGTCGGGCGTCTGGTCACCCCCACTGCCGCTGCTTCCGGGCCGGGGCTTGGAGAGCGGCGTGGCCGGCGTTGAGTGGGCAGTCCTGGGCAGGTCCTCCGAGGCGTCCGAGTCCACGCTGCCGTCGCGCAGCACCGAGTCATCGTCGCGCGAGCCCTCCGACGTGTGGCGGGTACGAGACGAAGACGCCGCGGCGGCGGTCTGCGTGGGCTCTCTCGGGGGCCGGTGGAGCACGCCCGAGCGCGAGGGGGCAGAGCAGCTCAGTGCAGCAGGGCTCCCGTTGTGGCGCACGTTGGCCGGCTCGTCCGGCGAGTGCAGGTAGAAGCCGTCGGGCGCGCCATCTGGGTGCAGCCGCGGCTCCATCTTGCCCTGGTTGTGGATGATCTGCAGCGCTTCCTCGATGGTGGGCAGCTCGCCCGCCTCGGCTTCCCCCTCCGCGTCCAGCTCATCCAGCCCGTTCTCCTCGGCCAGCAGGGGCACGGCGGGTGTGGGCGAGGCCCAGGAGGCCCGGTGCGAGCCGTTGGCGCCGGGCGACTTGCCCAGCATGTGACATGTGAGGTCCTCGGGCGGGGTGTAGGGCGCCCGCGTCAGGCCCTGATTGGTCGGGTTCAGGTTGTCGGAGCTGACCGAGCGGGTGATGGCGCTGCCCACCGACTTGCCCATGACGACGTCCACGTCGCTGTCCAGACCGAAGGGGATGCTGAAGGACACAGCGGACAGGGGACGGCTGGAGAGGACAAGAAAAAGAGGGGGAGGGAAAGAGAGAACAAGAGAGAGAGGACAAGAAAGAGAGAGGGGGAGAGAAAGAGAGAACAAGAAAGAAAGGGTGAGAGAGGGGGGAGGGAAAGAGGACAAGAAAAAGAGGGAGAGGGGAAAAGAGAGGACAAGAAAGAGGAGAACAAGAAAGAGAAGAGGAAGGAGAGAGAAAACAAAAAAAAGAGGTGGAGGGAAAGAGATAAGAGGAGGCAGGGAGGCACAGAGAAAAGAGACAGGAAAAGAGAAAGTTCCATTTATTAATGAATTAAACTTTACAATTCAGAATGAAGGAACAAATGCTAATAATTAATGAAATTCAGTGAAGCATCGTAAACACACAGTGGCTCTTGTACAAAGTGACCATTATGATGAGAGCCAGAGGCTGTTCTTACCTGATTGGTTTCTTTGTCCACGATCTTCCAACAGCTTCTACATGAGACATTGAGGTAGACTGAGTAAGAGAGCCTGATGAGGACACACACACACACACACACACAAAGACAGATGCACACAGCCACGCACCAACAGACATACAGACACACACACAGACAGACAGAGACACACACAGAAATGTAAATACACCAAAAGGATTCAACAAACAACACGATGTGTCAAAGCAAGCAAACCAAAAAAAAAAAAATCAAATGACAACAAATGATTCACAGATCCCTAAACTGGGTAATAGAGCCACACACAACTGGCTCAAGTCTACACCAACACAATAGACAGACACAGACAGGGAGGGGGCAGGGAGTCTGCTGATGGGGTGGCGGCATGACGTTTGGCTCACCTGGCACCGGTGACACGGGGGAGGAGATGGGCAGAAAGGGCTTCTTGAACAGGGAGGGAGAGCTGCAACAGAGGACAAGTAGAGATGACATCAACTGAAACAGCCTGCCACCACAACCATATCCAACAGGCAAATATGGAAATGTATCTACAGACACGTAATAATCCCAGTCAGGATTCTTTCAGAGAAACAAGTGTTTCCGATTAGACTGATGCGTACCTGTTCCCACTGGATGTCCCACCATCAGTTTTCCCTGGACCATCTGCGAAACACGAGTCTTTAATAATAAGGATTTACTGCCTGCCATGACATCATACAATTATGGCACATATCAAATGTCTTGGCCTACACACTTACCGGCCGACTCCATTGCCTGCAGGGGCTGAACAAACTCTGGTTTCTGGATCTCAAACCACCATAAGAGCTCTGCCAGAAAGCTCGAGATGTTCACCTGCAAAGCAGAGGCAACAATACACATGCACTGGTGTTCCACAGTAGCAAAGATGGCACAGTGATGTGTGACATTTCTGATGGCACAGAGGAGGACATGCCAACCAGATCACAAAGAAATCCAGGCAAGAAATACTTATTAAATACTTAATAAATAGATTGTAGAAATATCATATAAAAACAAATAACAACAGCAGCCATTTTGAACTTGCCTATTATTGATGGCATTCAACACACAACAATGTAAACACATTTTGAAAAAATAAGCCTGCAGGTCTGTTGTATGTATGTATGAGTGTGTGTGTGTGTGTGTGTGTGTGTGTGTGTGTGTGTGTGTGTGTGTGTGTGTGTGTGTGTGTGAATGAATACGCGTGTGTATGTGTGTTTGTGTGTGTATGTGCGTGTGCGTGTATGTACGTACCTGTAGCTGGGTTGGGGCATAGAGCAGGTCCTCCAGCCCCAGGTGGCAGCAGCTGCGCAGACAGCGCTCACAGAACTCACGGATCAGCTGCAGGTTGTAGAGGCTGTCAGCCACCGACATGGACTCCTTCAGACACACCTCTGAAAGCAGGTCACACACACAGAAAGACAGACAGGGAAAGAGAAAGAGAGAGAGCATAGGAAGAGAGAGAGAGAGAGAGAGAGAGAGAGAGGAGAGAGAGAGAGAGAGAGAGAGAGAGAGAGAGAGAGAGAGAGAGAGAGAGAGAGAGAGAGGAGAGAGAGGAGAGAGAGAGAGAGAGAGAGAGAGAGAGAGTGAGAGGGTGAGTATGTCGAGGAATGCAAGTGCTTTCCCAGTGGTCGGGTCAGCATTAATAATAGAGAAGGCAGTTAGACAGTGTAGGATCAGAGCAGCAATGGGGGGAGGGGCAGGTAGATAAGGGTGGGTACGGCAGCAGGGGCAGGGGCAGAGGAGAGGGTGGGGTAGATGTGATGGGGGTTGGGGGTCTGGCTGGCAGGCTGGCTGGGGGGAGATAAGAGCCTTTACCCTCCAGAGGCAGGTCCGGGCAGTAGTAGTGGATAACCGCGCCGATGGCACAGCCGCTGCTCAAGTCCTTCACCTCGTTCACCAGCGGGAAGCAGGGCTTCTTCTGTCTATCCTTCCTGTACCGCGTCTGGAGAAGGGAGGGATGGGGGGTTAGTGCACGTGTTACAATCCGCAGATCAGACCCTAACAAAAGGATCAAGCCCATCCCGACCCCCACCCCGCACACCCCCATTCAGGCAAATGAATTTCTACTTAATCCATCAATGAGGTAAAAAACAAGCCAGACAGAATGTTTGGAGCCAAGACTGGTTGAACTGGTATTGCAGGCGGCACGTGACCAAAAAAACAAATATTTACATGTGATGCACATGCAAACAACGCGGGTCGAGTGGCTAGTGAGGCAGAACCCTTTAGAGGGCGAGGAAGGAATGAAAGACTTCATGAACAAGGCAGTCACACAGAGACGCACAGGCGACAATACTTTCTGAGAAAGTAGTGTAGGTAATGGGAGAGAGAGAGTGTGTGTGTGATAGGGTGGAGGCAGTAACAGCAAGAGTATTGTGGGTAGGGAAACTAGGACAGCCAGGTCCCAGGAGAGCGCAGGGCGAGACTTCAGACAGGTCAGAGCGCTGAACAGAGGCAGTTGTGTGAACGCCCCTCACCTGATACACACGCACAACACTCACACACTCACACTCACACATCATGACAATCCACTTAAAAGGTGAGGACTTCTGATGTTGCTGGCTTTCTGAGATCCCTGCCTTTGTCCTCATAAAATGATAGCAGTGGATCAACGCGCTTGGCTAAACCATCTGTGAGTACGCTGAACTGAACAGATCCAGTCCAAAACCCAAACTAAAGAAAATGTCTGTTGCTTTGTTTGTTGCTGGCAAATAAACCAACTCCATTTTTCACCTGTCTCACTGGGATAGTCTCCGTTTCCCGAATCAGTCCAACATTCCACGGTGTTCCACAGAAAAAAAACAAAAATAGGAGTTGGAGTGAAAAGGTGGGGGTGAGGAAGAACAACCCTGGGGTTTGGTTCAAGCCAAGCTGTGCGCTTAGAATTGTAACGCTTCACATACTCACTCATGTCCACAGCTCTTCCTCTGAGCCGACCACTCAGCCGCCCCCACTGGACCGTATAAGATTTCTGACCTGACAGAGGGGGGGCTCTCCCCCTCAGGCAGAGGAACCCACCCAACGCAGGCTCATGCCAGAGCTTCAGCAGAGTAGGGGGTGGATGAGTGTGGGGGGGAGGCACACAGCTCTAAGCAATCCCAGCAAGCCACAGCAGCAGTGGCACTCAGCACCAGCAGGGGGCGATAGAGGACAAGAGGGGGCCTTAGAATGGGACAGGAAATGGAGGAGGAGGAATTATGAGGGAGAAAAGGAGGACGAGAGGGCGGAAAGCACGAGAGAGACACTTACAGGAACAAGTTTCCAGTACCAGCGGGTGGGACACTGTTAGAGAGGAGCGAAGGAGAGAGGCAAAAGAGAGGAAAGAGAGGGAGAAGAGAGGAAGTAGGGAAGAGACAGGAAGTGGGGAAGAGACAGGGAGAGAGGAGGGGACAGACATTAAAGGCCATGGTGGCGGAGAAAAGATTGCGGAGGGAATGTAAGAGGAAAAGAGAGATACTGACTTGCAGGAATAGCGCGTGTGTGTGTGTACGCACGCATATAGGCAAGCAGCTGATTGGCACTAATGGATATCTTAGCTTGCACATTTAAGAATTGTATTATTTTATGAATACTGTTAATTAAAAGTATATATATATATCTCAAATGTGTGTGTGTGTGCTTACAGAGGGCTGGACGGGCTGTGGGTCTGAGCTGGTGTCTGAACTCAGCACTCCCTCTGTGTGTTCCTTCAGCTTCTGATTCAACTGGAAGCAAGCAAGACACACACACACACACACACACACACACACAGCACGTAAACACATGTGGAAAAATGAGCCTGCAGGTCTATTGTAATAAAGCATTGATCCCCCTCCTCTGCTTTGACAAACACTAGCCCTACCCTAGCCCTAATGAAATCTACACACACACACGAGCAGTGTGCCGCTCCCAGCTGCTGGACCTACCCTGTTGACCCACTGGAGTAGGGGCTCCTCCCAGCCGCTGCTTCCTCCTCCTCCTGCCTCCAGCAGCTCCGCTCCTCTCGTCTGTGCAGTGCTCACCGTCTCCATGGCACCCACCGCCATCAGCGCGTCCATCAGTGCCAAGTGGGCACTCTGCAGCAGACACAAGGGGAGGGAGAAGGAAGAGGGTGACACACAAACACACACACACACACAGGAGAGTAGACGCAGTTAGAACAAAGTCGACCCGACCCAGTCACCATCGCTACAGACATCAGGGCCCAGCGGGCTAGTCAGCTTAATGGAACAGTGGGCACATCGGAACCGGTGCCGACGTCTGGAGCTGGCCAGGTGGCACAGCGGGCCCAGGCTGGAACACGCCGAGCCGGAACGTTGGCACGGCAACGGCAGGCGTGCGGTACACCCACCACCCACATAACGCATCAGAGGTCTCCAGGGACTGACTCTCATTTAGAGGAAAATAAATGTGGGTGTGTGACTGTGTGTGTGGGAGAAAAAGAAACAGAGAGAGGGAGGGAGTGTGGGAGACAGACTGACTGGGTGACACCAAATAGACTGTAAAATCTACAGGAACAGGAGAAAGAGAAAGAGATGTGACCACTGTCCAACCTGTAACAGACTGACACACAGGCCCCTCTGGCTGTGGGCTGAACATACAGCTACTCTTAGTGAACCCACAACCTGCTGGGTCAGTCAGTGTGCTGCCAGCTGCCATTGATACTCATTAGTTTCCATCACTCCCATCATTTCACCCCTCCTCTCTGCCTCACTCTCTCATTACTTTGATCTCTCTCTCTCTCTCTCTCTCTCTCTCTCTCTCTCTCTCTCTCTCTCTCTCTCTCTCTCTCTCTCTCTCTCAGCAGCATGACTCATGTGTGATACACTGCAGGGCTCAGTGCTGCTGCTGCACTGTGCTGCATGCACCTCACCTGGGAGCAACAAGCTCTGCAGCACTCACTTTTCCTGGAACACCCGCTAGTCGATACTGCCGATTTGGGTTTATCTGGGTGTGTGTGAATGTGTGTGTGTATATGTGTGTATGTGTGTGAGTGTGTGTGTGTGTTTGTGTCTATCATTATTCTCAAATCCCTCACGTCACTCAGCCAAGTCACTTTACAGCACATCCGGTGTGTGAGTGTGTGATTGGCCATTAGATTAGTAGAATTACCTACGTACACACACACACACACACACACACCTTTGAGTGAGTACAGTACACCATATTCTCAAATTCCTCACTTGCTTTGTGACCATTTTGCCAAGTGACTTATAGCACATCAATATCCTTCATATACGCCCCCCCCCCCTCCCAATAACCCTTCCACCGGGGAGGGAAAAAGCAGGCAGAGTGTGTATGCGTTTGGGAGTCTACAAGTAGGAGAAATGGGATATGGCCAGTACTCATCACTAGTGTACATGTCTCTCCCACCCTCTTACCCATCCATCCACCCATCCATTCATCCATCCATCCATCCATCTACCCATCCACAACAGAGTCATCTGACAGCAGTTCCCACATATGAAGCCCCCGCCCGAGTCTCCGTCCCTCCTCCATCCACACACAAACAAGAGCTTGAGCACAAACTCTACAAGCAGCCTACACATCTCCAAAGAGGCCCATTAACTTCCACGGTCTTACGGAGTTAGCCCATTACACAGACTCCATCTGAGGCCACCGAGCCCATTAAACCTGCCCAAGCAACACAACCAGCTCGGGCTCGAGCCTCAGAGCGCCTCATCACAGCTAAGAGGGTTAGGTCATTAGCCTCTGTGTCCAGCCTAATAGGCCTGGTATATTAGTCCTGCGCGTGACGAGAATTGCGTCATCAACGCCGCAGGCGGGGGGTGTCGTGTGCCTCCCAACAATTGAAACCGCAAGTCAATAGCGCCGTTCTCCGACGCGTGCAAATGTGCACTGATGAGCATACCACTTCCTGTGTCCCTGTGGACACCAGGGACTGAAAGAGCCTTAAATATCAGGAGTAGAAGTAACAGAACAGGCCTTGATGACAGAACATGGAACTTCTCAGAAAACATGGAAATTCTCAAACAAATATGGCTTTTATTAAAAACCTGATTAAAACAACATTCCGTACTAATCAAATGGGGTGATGTAACATTCTTAATTTCAGGCTATTGCAAAACCTTTATAGTATCGTCATGCAATACTAATTAAGTTGGCGTTTATCTACCCACTGGCCTGCACTTCAGCAGACCAAGTGTGTGCGCAACCCGTTTCTTTTAGGTGCAGTGTTCTCAGTGATGTGTTCTGAGTTGGTGCCGAGGAGCCTGCCTGAATGTGCGACAGCTGAATGGTCATGGAAAAAGAGAGTGAGAGAGAGAGACAGAGAGTGAGAGTGAGAGTGAGAGTGAGAGAAAGTGAGTGAGAGAGTGGGATCCTCCCATAGACGATGTCCAGGCTGGAGTTTATGGCTGAGTGCTGTCAGGGCTGTCAGGAGCTCCCAAGGACACCCGGCATGCCAGACTTCCTCTTAGCGTCTACAGGGACGGACAGCAGGGGAGCCAAGCCAGGCCCGGAGACAGACAAGGGAGGCCAAACATACCAACACACACACACAGACATATACAGACACAAACACGCTAACACACACACAAATACCTTCACAAACACACTAACATACCAACACACACAGAGATATACAGACACAAACACGCACATAGACAAACACTAACACACACATAGACATGTACAAACACAAAGCACACACACCAGCATACTTAGACATATACAGACAGACTATATACAGACACAAACACACACATAGATACACAAACACTATAACACACAGACATGTACAAACGCAAGGACACCAACATAGACACAAACACACACATAGAGATACACAAACTCTAATAGCCAACAGCCAAGACATAATAAAACTTAGCATTCGATCACTGATTATCAACATTCAAGATTAGCCAAAACATGTTTACAGCACCACCCATGTTATCTCTATCTATGCTTCATAAAGTGCAAAATGTCCTAAAGAAAGCTCTCTGTGTGTGTGTGTGTGTGTGTGTGTGTGTGTGTGTGTGTGTGTGTTAGCCCTGGCTCCTCCTCCTGACTAAGGGCTAACCACAGGCATGGTCTGCTATAATCATTAACTCAGCACCGTGCAGAACAGGTCATCATAACACATTCCTCTATCAGGAGCCTGCTCTCTGCCTTCATCGGCTTGAGATTTATAAATATAAATATATGTATATGTATATGTATATGTATATGTATATGTATATATATGTGTGTGTGTGTGTGTGTGTGTGTGTGTGTGTGTGGTGTGGTGTGTGTGTGTGTGCGCGTTGTCCAGGGAGAATGGTCCAGGCTGAGGCACTTCCTCTCCAGGACGCTGGCAGTGTGTGTCGGGGGCAGTGCAGCACAGCCTGAGCATGCAGCAAACTGCTGACCTCGCCGACACTGCTGAGGAGAGGCAGAGGCTGGTTGGGGGAATGTGTGTGTGGGTCAGAGCACGCAAGTGTGTGTGTGTGTGTGTATATGTGTGCGCATGCATGCGTGTGAGTCAAGGGGTGTTCTCTAGCTGCCGGTGGTGCCCTGTCACATAGCATTGTCTGTCTCTTCATCCGCCTGCCCTGCGCCAGCCTCACTCTCATCTCACAGACTCCCTTACCCCCCAGCTCAGAGCCGGGGGACGCCTGTGTGTGTGTTTGGAGAGAGGGACGGTTCCTGGGTCAGCCTCCCTCCCTACAAACCCCCACCCCCTCGGAGCTTCCTGTTGGTGGAAAATTTCCTGAGTGGCATGTTTGGAGAGGGCGGCGGGTGGTGTGAGGGCAGACGAGTAGAGACGCAGGCTGAGGCCAGGAGAAGAGACTGAGGAGCGAAGAGGAGAAGAGGAGGAGAGGAGAGAAGGAGAGGAGAGGAGAAGAGGAGAGAAGGAGTGGAGAGGAGAAGAGGAGAGAAGGAGAGAAGGAGTGGAGAGGAGAAGAGGAGAGAAGGAGAGAAGGAGTGGAGAAGAGGAGAGAAGAAGAGGAGAGGAGAAGAGGAGAGAAGAGGAGAGAAGAGAAGGAGCGGAGAGGAGAAGAGGAGAAGAGGAGAGAAGGAGTGGAGAAGAGGAGAGGAGAAGAGGAGAGAAGAGAAGGAGCGGAGAGGAGAAGAGGAGGAGAGAAGGAGTGGAAAAGAGGCGGAGGAGCTTGGCGGGTTCAGTGTTTGTGTGTGGTGTGCTGAGCGAGGAAATGCAGATTACTGGGCTGCACTTGAAACGCATAATTGAACAATGAAAACACGAGAAAGGGTGTGTGTGTGTGTGTGTGTGTGTGTGTGTGTGTGTGTGTGTGTATGTATGTATGTGTGTGTGTGTGTGTGTGTGTATGTGTGTGTGTGTGTGTGTGTGTCAGGGGGGGTGGAGTCTGGGGCAAACAATGTGTGACAGTACAAACTGCCAGTGAGCTATGAACACACTGTTAGGAACTGTTCCTGAGAGAGACAGGGAAAGATAAACTAAACCGCTCGTCTCTGTGTGTCTCTCTATCTCTCTGTGTGTGTGTGTGTGTGTGTGTGTGTGTGTGGAGACAGAGGGGAGCAGCATAGACAAAGAGGGAGGTAGAGGGAAAAGAGGGCGTAACGGAGGGAGAGAGAGAGAGAGAGAGAGAGAGAGAGAGAGAGAGAGAGAGAGAGAGAGAGAGAGAGAGAGAGAGAGAGAGAGTTAGTGTGTGTGTGTGTGTGTGTGTGTGTGTGTGTGTGTGTGTGTGTGATGTGTGTATCAGCCAATTGGAGTGGAGACTGTAGAGTGCAGGTCACAAGCCTCACTCTGTTGTTCAGATCAGCAACTATTTGGAGGAGGGAGTAAATCATGACAAAAGAGATTGAGAAAGTATGTATGTATGTATGTGTGTGTGTGTGTGTGTGTGTGTGTGTGTGTGTGTGTGTGTGTGTGTGTGTGTGTGAAGAGAAAAAATAATCAAGGAACTAAATGAGCGAGTAAATTTGTAAGTGCAAGAGAGAGAGCGAGTATGCAAGAGCCAAGTGTGTGTGTGTGTGTGTGTGTGTGAGCAAGACAGAGAGTGAGAGTGAGTGAGTGAGCGAGTAGGTGTGTGTGTGTGTGTGTGTGTGTGTGAGCAAGACAGAGAGTGAGAGTGAGTGAGTGAGCGAGTATGTGTGTGTGTGTGTGTGTGTGTGTAAGAGGGAAATAGGGAGGGGGCGGGCGTTTGAGGGTGGATTTCCCTCCCTGCCCCTCCAGAACTCGCTAAGCCAAATCACAAGTTTGGCTAATGAGAGGGGAGCGAGCGAGGCCGACCGGGAACACAGCGAGCACAGAGCATGCCAGATCGCCATAACAACCAAGTATGACCCACAATGCACCTCTCAACCCAATCCTGAGCCGCCCTGCTGCACTGCATCACTCTCAGTGGAACAACGGCCCAGGCCTCCTCCCTCTCTTTCTCTCTCTCTCTCTCTCTCTCTCTTTCCGCGGTGTTGAGGTTAACACTCTTATAGACGCATACAACCATAAAGACAGGATTCTGCACCAAGAACACACACACACACACACAAATCTGGGAAGTGAACTTTAACCTAGCCAGAGAACAGGCTAGCACAGTGCCGTCGGGTGGTTGTGGGGGTGGTCAGAGAGCGGAGCTCACTAATGCTCAGCATCACCACAGAGCTGATCCCAACAAAGGCTCATCAGGAGCGGCCCCGCTGATTAGGCAGGAGGTTACAGTAAGGGCTCATGCTTAAGGCCCCTCTCAAAACCCACCCACCGTCACCCCCTCCACCCTGCTGCCCCCTGCTGCCCCCTGCCCTCAGACGGAGACAAACAGGGGGATCAGAGGCCTCCCCCAGGGGGGCAGATTTCCAAGAGCCCCTTTCATTGAGCTCCGAGCGGGGACCTCCACTCACTCCCCACCGCCCCACCTCCCTCTGCCCCATCGCTGGGTGCATGAAGACACCCCCCCCCCCCCACCCCCACACCTCCTTGCCCCCATCTGGATGCAGTGAGGCCCTTGGTAAATATTGCGACATACCCTCTTTTGTAACATTTCAAATAAACCAGCTTTGAAGTTGATGACAAACAAACAGTCGGCCGCAGGGGGGGGTGGGGGGGGCAACACACCAGTTGAAATGTGTTGGAGAGATCTGAAAAAAGTGTTGCACGGAAAGTTGAAAGGAAATATCTGGCGTGCCTCCGCCAGCAGAGCCCAGTGGACGGACGGACACACACACACACACACACACACACACACACACGGCATTGATTCAAACTGACAAACCAGGAGAGAACTTACAGCATAAACAGACACTCAACCCAGTGCTGAGTGGGGTGGGCGTCTGTCTCAAAGGTTCAGCTCATTGTGTAACTACAAACGTAGAGCTTTGGAGAGATTGAAACATTCCAAAGTATTTAAAGCTCATTACCTTGGAAAGGCATGCCAAGCCAGCCTGATCTCAACAACACTCTTAGCCACTCGTGATATTTCCCCCTTCAATTTGTTAGCAAAACATCTGGAGGCTATGTTGGAGTGGAGTCAAATGCACAAAGGCCACACACGGCATTATACATGCGCCACATGCTGACAGAATCACACCGAGAGCTTTTCAAGAGAGCTATGTGTATGTTTATGTGTGTACTCCATGCTCAGTATGCGTGGCTGGCAGCAGGTCTTTTGTTGGTGCTTACTACCAGTTTCTTACCAGAGCAGGGGCATCCCTCCCTACCTTCAAAAAACACCTGAAGGCCCAGCTACCAACAACTAGACTTGCTAATTCTAGCACTTCCCACCTGACTAGAACTGCACTTGACTGTATGGAAGTAGCACTCAGTGCTGCACTAACTTGTCCTTATCGCACTCTACCTTGATTATTTCTCTTGTTGGAAGTCGCTTGGGTTGAAAATGGTCAGGCAAACGTAATGTAATGTAATGTTTATGAGGTAAAGGTGCACAGCACAATGTGGAGAGTCCAGCAGCGCTGCTGCCGGTGATTTAATATGGGCTGGCATGATGACGTGGAGTCTGGATGGCAGATTATCGCTAATCTTCACAGATCTTTATCCCCAATCTGAGGAGTGTGTGTGGGTGTGTGTGGGTGTGTGTGTGTGTGTGTGTGTGGGGGGGGGGGGGGGGCCTGGGCCGCAGTCATCTGCACGAGTGATGGACGATGACGGGGAGGCTGGTGAGGCCGACTCGACTCCGCTGCTTTTGGGAAACCAGACACTGGGGCAGTCTGCCCTTGTGTCTCTGCTTGGGAGAGTATAGTCACAGAGTTTGCCAAACTAGGACAGTCGATTTATTTAAGGGAGGGATAGGTGGGGGGGGGGGGGGGGGGGGGGGGTGAAGAGCCAAATTAGAATTTTCCCTTTTTATAGGCTGCAGGAGGACCAACTCCCTTTGGGTTGTTACAATCTTTCATACAGCACTGACAAAGTTAACAAAACCGATTCTTATGCTCATAATAACACGGACACATCCATGTATTACTACGGATACATCCATGTACAAACATGCACACGTCCATGCAGGGGGGAGGGGGGAGGGAGGAGAGGATCAGAATCTGTAAGGATCAGATAGCAGCACCAGTGTACTGAGATTTAATATGTGTGCCATGCTGCAGCAGATTGCTGCTAGTGCTGCTGCTGCTACTGTTGCTGCTGCGGCTGCTCTGTCCTAATGCTGCCTGCCTGACCCACTTTCACCCGCCGCCACCACCACCACCACCACCACAGCCTGAGCCAGGGCCAGAGATTGAGAATGCGCCGGCGCACCAGCTCAGCAGCTCACCAGCTCTCAGATCATCAGAACTGTGTGCCACCTCCCCCACGCCCCCCTCCCCGAGCCAACGCACCAGCTCTCCCTGAAGCTGAACGCCAGGTCTGGGCACCGCCAGAAGGGTGGCGCTAAGTACACGACACTCAGAGTGTGCATCACTGATCTGATGAACCCGGGAGAGTAGGGACACCTGCTGCCCACACACACACAGGATACCAGGAAGAGGGCAGCCAAGCGTAAAGCACAATAACACAACCCACAGGCAGATACACAAATACACACACACACAAACACCAATACACACAGCATACTGCAAGTAAAGTCCTAATCATGTGATAGCAATAATTTTACGGTTAAAATGAATAATAATTTAATTTCTAGACTAGTTTCAGTTAGCCATGTGGCCCCTCCTGGCATTAAACAAGACACCCTCCCCTCCCCCAATGAAATGCTAATGTACTGGTTCCAAGGGCTATCAGGTCCACAAGACAAAGGATGTTACCTGGCTATACTGAATCAATGTGTCATGAAATGTAGATATTCTCGTTTGGTATCATTGTAATAGTTTCAGTACAAGGATTGTAATGATTTGATTGTGAAAATGTTTGGAACATTCTATAAGTGATATTTCTGATATATAAGATATCTCTCCTCATGTTCTTCAGATAGGTGTGAAGTAGGTGTGAGTAGGTGTGACTGATGCCAAGTGGAGAACCAACCATGTTGGCTTGTTTTGGCGCCAAATTCATCCTTTGTTTAACCCATACAAAAGTAACTAAACTGCAATGTTTGTCAGACTAAGATTAGAACATGAAGAACTGAAGAAGAGAGAGAGAGGTCGATCCAACACGAGGCCATGGCCTCCAGACCATAGACCATTTTACCCTCTCTGCTTGTAACAGAATAAACCTGATTCCTCAGTGTTCCTGAAGTTTTCCAGTCTAAGATTAATATTAAGTAATTATTCACCACAATTACCTTCACATGTAAACACACAAACAGATCTACAAAGGAACACACAAACACACATATACACACAAAGCACATGCTAACACACACATACACACAGAACACACCCGAAGCATGAGCTCCTCCCACATATCTCCATGGAGACTCCCACAGTGGGGACAAAACAGGACAAAGCCACGCAGCTGAGAGGGGGCTGTTTGTACATCCCTGTAGAGGGCAAAGCCCCCTCACAGCTTAACACCAACCACTTCACATAAACTACCATAGAAAAACATACTTAAGGGCCTTTCACTTCACAACAAGAACGATAACTAGCGCTCTTTATCAATAACAATATGAAGAATGATATAGTCGGGGACCACTTTCAGAGCGATTTTGAGAATGATAAAAAGATGACAGCCATCAGAATCCATCAAATATTAGATATCACATTCATCAACACTAGGAGAGCCTTTCCTTATCATTGGTCAGTGTGGACATTCATATTTTTATAGTCAATTATCTTTATAGTTATCGTTGTGAACAGTGTGAACGGCCCTTAGGGTCATTTGAAATGTCTGCTACGTGCTGTTAGAGGCCGTGTTTTTTTTTTTTTACAGTAGGTTAGGGGTCAACAGAGGAGCTTATCCCTGTCGGACTGTTTGAGGGGTCCCTTCGGTCAGCTCCAGCTGGGGACGGCCATTAGAGCAATGTTAACACTCAAATGAGCCAGTGAAGGACACGAGTGGAAGAGAGCTAAGGGGCAACAGATGATGCCAAACATCCACAGCCTCCGCGCCAGGGGGAGCAGAACAAGCTCTGTACGCATTTACTTCATTCCAACTGAGAGCCACAACGTTATACACACACGTACACATACACGCACACAAATCACATACGCATAGAGGACACAGAAATACACACACATAGATAACACACTGACATACACACAAAGGGGAGCAGAACAAGCTCTGTACGCATTTACTTCATTCCAACTGAGAGCCACAACGTTACACACACACACACACACACACACACACACACACAACAAGGAGGAAGACTCGGGTCTCCGCTGGCCCCACTGTCCTTTGTCAGTGGCATTGTTCCCGGAGGCCAGAGTTCATTGCTGACCACCGATTGTCCACCTACTCCATTGTGCTCCTAACTCGACCTGGCTGCACCAGAGCGCCCATGATGCAACAGCACCACACAACAGCCCCCTGTCCCTTACAGCTGGGCCCACTCATCCTGAGGGGATTGGTCGCGATTAGGGTTAGGGGAGGGATGGTGACGGGGGCTGTTTTTGACGTCTTCTAATCTCCCTGAATCACGAGATAAGCAAGGTCTAGCCCATCCCCCACCCCCTACGTTCAGCCCTCTGTCTGCTGACCAGGAGTGCACAGCCCCCTGGCTGAGGGGGGTGGGCATGGGTAGGGGCAGGGGAGGTGAAACAATCCTTCCATGTGGCCGGAAGGCAGCATGGTCGATAGCAGGATTGATTGCGACATTTGGGCGGTTTCCAGCACAGGCAGGCTATCTCTGGTCAGGCTCTGATCTAAAGTGGTGTTGTGTCGCCAACCACACTCTCACACACACAGACACACACACACAGACACACACACAAACATGCTCAATTATTCATCCACAAAGACCCCCTGCTACATACACCAAGCTCACCACATGCTCACACACGGATGTATGCGTACACGCACGCACGCACACACACATGCGCACACACACACACACACGCGCGCAAACTGACAAACTGTATGGATGCATACGAATTGAAAAAAATGAAGGCAGAAGAATCACACAGTTCTTGCCATTTCGATCACTTCCGCATAATCGTGTATAGATATCATTAAGTTCACAATTGGTCTAAACAAAATGTGAAAGCCAGATGCTTTTATTTTTTACTGTTTTATATCGTACCTGCCAAATGGTAAAAATATATGTGGGCTATTCTCCTCACAGATATTGAATTATTAACATACAAACAGCAGACCCAAATTAAAAATCATATTCCCACAACTCTAGCATAGGTAAAATACTCGTGGCAACATGAGAGTAATTGTAACCGCTCTGTCCCAGTATAATTAATTAGATTTACACAGACCCACACACGCACACACACATGCGCACACACACACACAAACACACACTCACCATTTTGATGGGCTTGTGTCGGAGATCTTCATCTGTGACTGGGACGTTGTGATCCTTGGGGGCCAGCCCGCGTTTACTGAGGATGTGCAGGAGGGCCCCGTTGTCTTTGGGGGTCCCCTCGGCCCCTGGGGTCCCCGCCTGCCCCTGGCCCTGGCCCAGCAGGAGGCTGTAGGCGCGGCAGTAGAGCTCGGAGGAGAGCAGGAGCCTGGTGACCGGGGGCTTTAGGTGCTCCTGCTCGTACTGGTCGCAGTAGAAGGGATCCCGCAGCTCCGCGGGAACATTCTCTACAGGGGCACAGAGGAGGACAAACAGAGTTAGCGCGCCAACTCTTCAGCATAAGTATAAGTATAAGTATAATATAAATACTCTTTTGATCCTGTGAGGGAAATTTGGTCTCTGCTTTTATCCCAGTCCGTGAATTAGTGAAACACACACAGCACCCAGTGAACACACAGTGAGGTGAAGCACACACCAATTCTGACGCAGTGAGCTGCCTGCTACAGCGGCGCTCGGGGAGCAGTGAGGGGTTAGGTGCCTTGCTCAAGGGCACTTCAGCCGTTCCTACTGGTCGGGGTTCGAACTGGCAACCCTGTATGTGTGCATGTGAATGTGTGTGTGTATGTCATTGTGTGTGTGTATACGTGTGAATGTGTGTGTGTATGTCATTGTGTGGGTGTATGTGTGTGTGTGTGAATGTGTATGTGTGTGTACGTATGAATGTGTGTGTGTTTGTATATGTGCGCATGTGAATGTGTGTGTGTGTGTGTATGTGTGTGTGTGTGAATGTGTATGTGTGTGTACGTATGAATGTGTGTGTGTGTGTATATGTGCGCATGTGAATGTGTGTGTGTATGTGAATGTGTATGTGTGTGTACGTATGAATGTGTGTGTGTGTATATGTGCGCATGTGAATGTGTGTGTGTGTGTGTGTGTATGAATGTGTGTGTGTGTATATGTGCGCATGTGAATGTGTGTGTGTGTGTGTGTGTGTGTGTGTATATGTGCGCATGTGAATGTGTGTGTGTGTGTGTGTGTGTGTGTGTGTATGTGCACGTCATTGTGTGTGTGTGTGTGTGTGTGTGCGCATGTGAACGTGTGTGTGTGTGTGTGTGTGTGTGCGCGCATGTGAATGTGTGTGTGTGTGTGTGTATATGTGCGCATGTGAATGTGTGTGTGTGTGTGTGTGTGTGTGTGTGTGTATGTGCACGTCATTGTGTGTGTGTGTGTGTGTGTGTGCGCATGTGAACGTGTGTGTGTGTGTGTGTGTGTGTGCGCGCATGTGAATGTGTGTGTGTGTGTGTGTATGTGTGTGTGCGCATGTGAATGTGTGTGTGCGCATGTTTTTGTGTGTGTTTGTGTGTGTGCGCATGTGAATGTATATGTGTGTGCGCATGTGAATGTGTGCGCATGTGAGAGTGTGTGTGTGTGCGCATGTGAATGTGTGTGTGTGTGTGTGTGTGTGTGTGTGCGCGCGCATGTGAATGTGTGTGTGTGCGCATGTGAATGTGTGCGCATGTGAATGTGTGTGTGTGTGTACGTATGTATGTATGTATGTGTGGGTGCGCATGTGGATAAGTGTGTGTGCGTGTTTGTTTATGTGCGCATGTCATTTGTGTGTGTGTGTGTGTGTGTAGCCTTTTTTTCGAAAAGCAGCCCAGTCACCAAATCCAGGGCTGCAGGGCTTAGGCTAGGATGACAGAGCCGACAGCCTGGGCTCTCGTTTCAGCTAGCCGGGTTTTCCCAGCGCTGACACTTCCGCCACTGCCTAGCCACTCCCAGAGAGGCAGCGGCCTCCATTCAGCAGCAACCGCGGCCCCAAACCCCCCAGCCCCACCCCCCCCCCCCCCCGCCTGAAACGCTATCCTGCAGAGCCCAGAGCAAAGAAAACAGGGATGCACACGTGCGTACACACACACACACACACACACTTCAGTCAGAAACATCTGACAGGGGCAGATGGGCAGCACAAGCCAGGCTCGGTCACCAACCATCAAACTGCACAGCTTCTCACTGTGTGCAGCTTTGTGGTTTATAATAAGTCACATTTTAAAGATCGCTATTCATACTGTTTATGTCTCAATTTGTTTTATTTATTTGTTTGTTTATAATAAGTCTATCAAACTTATTCTAAATCAAAACCCAATAGATATCTGATCACCAACCTTCCCAGTCCAAGTATTGTACTCCACGTCTCAAATATTAAAATATTTTTCAAAAGGCAATTTTAGAAGTAGTCCACTCTTTTGTGCCCACAGAGCCTGAACCCGATCGTGGATCATTTTCAGCCAAACAAGCACCTGATACTAGCTTGCACAAAAAGGAAACCATCGAAACATGGAGACCCGAAAACACACACCTTTACCATCCTCCCAGGAAACAGGTTCCACGGCATTTGTGACCGGCTCAAAAATCAGAGTGCCAGAGTGCCTCCACAAACACCACAAGCACAAGCAAACACCCACAGTCAGCCAGAAAGACCTGTTCTAGGACCTCTCAGTGCAAAAGAGGGGGTGCAGGTCAAGAGTGCAGTGGTTTGCTGTTGGTGACCAGGACTCACTGAATAATGCCTGCAGTCTGAAGGTCAGAGAGCCTCGGTCATAGCACTGGATTCAGGGCAGGCTGCAGTTGGGAGCCATTGCTCCAACTTTAAACTATGCTGCTGCAGCAGCACCTCTCAGTATTTGAGACTTGAATGAGTGTGATAAAAAAGGGAGAGGTGGTGAATCTGACACTGTTTCTCACCGCCGCTCACCAAACTCCACGGTAATTAGGTTGGGAGAACACAAAAAAAGCCTCATGTAACACACACTAAACGGGACATTCCACCGCAAACACACACACACACACACACACACACACACACTCTCCACCATCTGGGCCCAAACGTGCCGTTTTCACCCAGAATGCAAAGCAGAATGCAAAGCCCAGAGCGGCCGGCTGATCAGCGCGGCCGATAGAGGCTTCATTTTCCTGTGGGATCGGCCCTTAATGAATGACCGGTCTGTGTTCCCCCTTCAGAAAGGGGAAGCAGAGAGAGAAAGCAATACCTGGAAATAGAAAGGAACAAAAACACAAAAAACTAAACAGTAGGGGTTGAGAAACCACAAGACAGACACAGATACACACACACACACACCTTTTTACACGCACAAAGATACACACAGCCACTCCTACGGATATGACTGTTACTGGTCTAGACACATAGCACATCAGATGAGCGATGGAAAGGCCTTGGAGGTGCATGGCAGGAGTAAATCCAATCAGCATTACGCTACAGAGGAAAAACACACCACCGGATCCACTGTGGCATCAGCCCAAGAGCCGCCTCAAGTCACTATTATGACTAAACATCACTCGGCCTCTGTAAACATCAAGTGGACTGCTGTTCTATAGAATCACTCCAATGAATATGCGTGCACACACACAGACAGACACACACACACACACACACACACACACACACACACAGACAGACACACAGACACAGACACAGACACACAACAGGAAATGTGAGACACTGTAAACACCAGAAAAGTGATAACAGGACGAGAATGCGAATTTTCTCTGTGCACGGCCTGGGCACTTGGACAGACATGAATCAGCAGAAAGCCAGACCTCTGGCCAACCACGGCAGTGTGTGGCGCGCTGTGCTCCGATGAGAACCAGAGAGAGGGGACATCAGGGAGATGGCTCTGTGGGCCGATTACCCGAGAATGCGCTCCATCCGCAGCAGTCAGTGGTCATGTTACCAACAGCCCCAAAGGAGGACGAGCATGGAAACAGCCCACCGGACACGCCCTACAAAACAAAACCGCACCCTGGGCAGGCCAGAGGGGTCAAACTAGTCAAGTCAAACCTCATCACCATCTGGAGAGGACCCTAGAGAGTAAGCGTGTGTGTGTGTGTGTGTGTGTGTGTGTGTGTGTGTGTGTGTGTGTGTGTGCTAGCCTCCTCAGTCCTCAGCCTCCCTCTTTCAGCTGGCGACAAGACCATCCCTGCGTTTCTTCGAGCTGGTCACCATGGGAACGCTGATCATTTGAGACCTCTTCATTTTGATTAAAGTGCAGCGGGCAGACAGGGCAGACCGAGCTGAGACGCCAGTGAATGGCATGAGGAGTTACGAGCGCTGTGCCCAGGCACCGGGGCCCAGAGGCTGCCTGCTGCTCCAGAGTGCCAGTGGGCATCGGTCAGAGCCACTTACGGGCTCTCAGACATGCAAACCAGGGTCACGGTGACATGGTCACACAAGGACACTTAAGGAGCTGGAGTGCTTCCAGTCAGAGGGGAATGTCATGATTGATGCTTGACATGATTTTTATGAAATGTTGATATTCACTACTGCACACTGTGAGCCTACTTGAGAATGAATGTGCTGTTCACCTTCTATAGATTAGCAATCGAGCTGAACATCGTCCAGTTAGAAGGATAATTAACAGGTCTGCATAAATATGTGAGTGATTTAATCCACTATTTGGTTGTATAATAAGATCTCAAGTCGTTTATAAGACTATGCAAACAATACCTACATCCCCAAATACTACAGCTCAGACCATGTTAAACCTGAAAGCTCTTTACACAGTTCATGGAGCCGTTCTGTGCTCATGTGTTCTCTTTTCCCTGGATGTCTCATGCGGTTCCATGTAATGCAGCAGTTCTGTGTCATGTAATCTGCTGTCGTGTTCTGCTGCAGCTCTGCAAGGAAGCAGGCTGACGCTTCCTATAACAGCTGACCAGCATTTGCGTGTGGGTATATGATACAAACATGCGTTGTGCATTTCCCCCTCCACCAGTGTCCATATTGTGTGTGTGAGAGAGAGAGAGAGAGAGAGAGAGAGAGAGAGAGAGAGAGAGAGAGAGAGAGAGAGAGAGAGAGAGAGAGAGAGTGTGTGTGGGGAGTGGGTGCCTGGTAAAAATCTGCCAGCTGTGAAAAACTACAAGCAACTTCTGCTGACCTCAAAGCTCCCAAAGCTGCTTTGTGTGGGACTTCAAAACACAGACGATGGCAGCAGCAGCTACAGCAGAACAGAGAACACTCAGAACACTCAAACACCACACTCAAGATACAGGGGGGGCGGTGGGGCGGGTTCTTCCTTTAGATTTACATCAGTGGCACCTTTTCCAAAGTAGCAACAAAAAAAAAAAAAAAAAAAAAAAAAAGCACAGGCCACCATCTCACCGCGGGAACAGGATTCCTGAGTCCCTCCTCACCTGTTGACTCAAGCGAAGTGCCCACACAGGCTGTGGTGAGGAAGCACATGACTAATGGTACTAACCGGCTTATAAGTGCACCAGTATTTATTCAGCAGCTCACGGATACGGGTGGAACAGGAGTCTTTCTACTGAACTAAACAAACAGCACCAGCGGTTTGGAAATATTGCTGGCCGGAATGTTTTATCACTGGAATTCTCCCTATTAATGAGGGAGACACTGAGCCAATCAATAAGAGTGCTCAGGTGACTGGCTTGAATGGCTCGAAGAGCTGATTTTCTTCTATTCTGTTCAAACTAGTGCTTACGTGGTCCTTAGGAGAAAACAGTATGTGGTTTCAACTTTTGTTTAAGCTTGTTCTGTTAAGAATCGGATGAAAGCTTGTATTGATGTGGCACTCAGAGTTTACAGTGACGTGTTGCTGTAACTGAGTTTGAACCCTAATAAAATTGACAGACGGGACCAATCTCTGGCCCAGCTGGGCTTTGTACCGGCAATGAGGAGGAGCAAAGTGGGTTAGCTTTAACAGGTCTGAGGTCAGTCCAGATAAATGATTATGGACATATTCATCACCAAGTACTGACAAGACCTCAGAGGCCACTGACAGGGAACAGTAGAAGAGGCTGCTGGATTCAGAGGGCAGTAAGCAGTGTGTGAGTGTGTGTTGGTGTGTGTGTGTGTGTGAGTAGGGAGGGGAGGGAGCAGTGAAAACCTAGGTAGTAGAAACCTTGGAAGCTTTGGGAGAGCATGGCTTCCTGCTAGGCTAACATTAGGGCTCAGCATGAGGGCAGCCACAGACCCCACCCCACCACACCACACCACAGCAGAGCAAAGCAAGCCCCAGTCAGGGAAGAGAAGTGATGATGTCATCGTTTTCTGACAGGAAGATAACTGTGCTGCTCCTGGCTCAGCAGGATCACACAGCCAGAGATAGGAAACAGCAGGGATACACACACAGTGACACACACACACACACACACACACACACACCAGTGGAGCTGGTCTAATCTGCTCAGGGTTTTTCCTGCCGCGAGGGCCAAGGCGAGTGTGACTTTGACCAGAGGGAGTGGCCGTGAGGTGAGTGAGGTCTGTCTATGATGTAGAGAGCACAGCCCACGGGTGCGACCTAAACACAGCGCCCGGCCCGAGTCTGGCCACAGCCCACTCACAAAGACTGGGCCTCTGACTACATAACAAACAACACATAAGCCAGGTTATTAAAGCTGGTATGACACAATAGCGCTTGTGTTCCTCCCTAACCAAATCTTAACTCTGAGTGTTCGTCGGCAGCGGCAGTAATATGTCTGTATGAGGGTGTCGTTTGTGTGTGTGTGTGTCTATGTGTGTTGAAACTCAGGACTTACACTGGCATAAACAAAGTCTTAGCACATTTGTTTACATTGGTGGAATGTGAGACCGTGACATGCAAGGGAAGGTAACAATTATGAGAGGACCCGGCAGGCACAAGTGAAGTTAGGACACTGCTGCAATACTAACATCACTGGACACAGACATTCAGAGTCACAACTCTGGGTCACCACCAAAGCACACCAGGCCTTCTTTTCATCAACAACAATTATTTGCAACAGGAACACTATGCACCCTTTATCTTTGTCCTTGAAAATGTGGCGTGTTTAGAGGGACTGCTGGCTATAATCTGAAGCACTGCTGCTGTGGCTGTGGTGCTGGTTGGCTTGATGGGGTTTTGTCGTTTGTTCCCTTGCTTTCTAAACATCATCTAAGCCTATTTCACATTAATGGAGCCCTAGGAATGCGGAGTTAATCATCTGAATTATTAGTGGCTCACGAGCAAAACACAATAGACCCCTTTTAAACGTTTTGTTTTTCCACACACACACTCGCAGCTCCAGAGGCCATGTGTTGCACAAAGAGGTCAAAGCCCACACCGCCAAGTTTTAGCATCACACAAGCCATGGAACGAAACCTGTGCTGTTAACAAAGAGTTTGTGTGTAGCCTATACATACAAACATGTTGCTGTCAAACAGTGATGGGACCGGGAGAGGGGCGCGCGTGTACACGCACACACACACCTTTCCACATCTTTTCCCAATTGATGGGCAGGGAGCCTATAACTCATACCATGCCACAGTTTAAGTACATTCTTATTTAATCTGACAGATCAGGTCAAATAAACGCCAGCTGTAAAATGAGAGGTGCGGCTCCTGCACTTGAACAAGAGTTCATGAGGCACTGTTCTGGGGCAGGCGTTCTTGGGCGCTCTCGGCTCTATGGTGCCAATTTAAGAGTCCCCAGGCCTACAACAGGGCACGATAAACCGCTGCAGTAAGTGCACTGGTGGTGGCTATATAGGCTAAAGAACCAGAATCTTTTGTGGGTTTAAGATGGAGCTTTATGAGCTGCCAGCTGGGAAGACCACCAACCTTGTGAAACTTCGTCAGACAATTAGTCTCTAGTATGAAGGGCCTAGCCTTGAACTGTATTAACAATATAACTCTGAAGTGGGTGTGTTAGCGAGTCACATTCGGCTGATAGGTTTCGGGCATCGACTATTCCTGTGTTTTAGGTCCAATATGTAACGGTAGGCTAGGCTTAGGAGACACAATTTCTTTGTAGCCCTATACCTTGACAGGCCATGCTATTGTAGCAGGTTATGATATGGGTGACAGGCAAAAGGGCATAGTGGAATTGTAGAGCACTGTGTTCACTTTAGAACAATCTGAACCTTGGAAGGGCATTATTGATTACAATTATCTATGGGCCAGTTGATTTTTGGGGAAACCAATTATTTATCTGAAGCAAAACAGCTACTGCTACACTGCAGTACAATGAGTAGCCTTATCCATTTGCATGTTGTCTCAACCCACAAACGACACTGGTTCTGTTTCACGAATGCGGCATAGGGTGGACAGACAGGACAGGGAAATAGCGGTGGGTCAAATGCGACCACGCAAATGTTCCCACCTCTCCTGTCTTTGTGTGCCTAAAATCGCTGAGTGCACACATCGTAAGCTGTTCACCTTCATGCATGCGCTTTTCATTACTCTGACAGGCAGAACAATGCTGGGATAAGATTGGCATGATATTTTCAAATATGAACCATATGGCAAATTCACATACCTGCATTGCCGTAGGATTTAGCAAAGAGCCAGCCCACACTAGCGCATATTTTGGCTCTAGTGAAATCATACTGATCCACGGGTTTTATGTCCGGGACCACAAAAGTCTTCCTCGTAGCATTCGAATCCACCATAGCGAGTCCGCAGACAGGCCGTGTGGAAAGGAAAGAAAAGATCCGGTGTGGAGGTAGTCGCGTTAGGAAAGGGAAATCAAGCAGTCATCCTAGTCGTATTCCACAGCGTCAAGGCTGTAGAACTCGGGTGTCGGTTAACGTAGCCTGCTCACGGAAAAGAATATTCAGAAACTGTGGTTTCGGTGTTTGGATGAATCCCGTTTTGGTCCGTTTGTTTATTTAAACTGTTTCTCAAGTTACAAAAGCATTGTAAGTATCTTAAAAATCGCTAGCGTCTCCCTGAACAACGCTTTATGCATTTTTGACCCCGCTTCATCGCCCGCATCGTTGAGCGTTTTGAGAGTAGAGATCCGCTGATGACTGATTTCCAGGTGCTCCAAACTCACGTCAGTCAACTGGGTGGGTGACCAATAGGATTTGAGCATGAGTGACAAGAAATGCGAAAAGGCGGGCACTATGCGTGTGAACGCAACCATCAGGTAGGGTGGTGCTTTGCCCATTGAGACAGGTGCAGTACCGGTATAACCTGCTGCACTCAGAAACATGTAAGGAAGTCTTTAAATCAATGTAGCCTAAGATAGGAAAACGCAAAAATAATTAAATTGCAATTATAGTATTGTAAAGTAACTTATAGTAAAATGTACTAACCCATTAAATTATTGTTAGGATATTTCGTATATCGGATATTTCATTCGCACTACTGCAGACGTTTGTTGGAAAACATTCTTATGAGATCTACATTACAGTTCTTCATGCCTTAGGATAGGACTGAATATTAGGCTACAGCAGATGGATTCCGAACATTTTTTTTTACTCAAGAGCAAACCAATATGAATCAAGTTTCATCATTTATTTTTTTTGTGGTCATGTCAAGGTCTCTAAGGTAGGCTACTTGTACTTTCACATTTATTAATTAACAGCTGGTGAACCATTAGCCTACGCACAAAATGATCCACGAATCTGTTCGTAACATGATGTCCCTGAAAGTTCTGAGAGATCGCCGGTCATCTCAACACACTAACTTCATAAAAGGATTACCACTCAACTATTTTAATCTAATCAAGTATGGGAACATTTCTTGGACGTGTATTTGCCCTTATTCTTTCCCTCACGCAAGAAGCAAAAACAATGTTACGTTGAATTCATTGTTATTCACTTCCACACTTGTATCACCAGGTACTTACATTCCAGTTCACTCAACAACTGGAAGAACACCTGCTTTGGAAACATGTCAAGCTTCCAGTCTAGTGTAAAACAACTCGGAGATCCTATTTCGCAACAATTAAGTTCAGTGTTTAATAACTAGTAGCCTACAATGTTGCTGAAGCACTTGCAGGCTATGTAGATTCAGGTTACATTGTAGACGGTTAAGTTTCCAGCTGCAGGCTGCTAATTTAGTACAAACACCAGAGGCTAAAGGTTGACGCTACACATCTCTGACGACGACTGAAACCTTGAACCGCTTTCACTTTACTCCACCCCTATAGTGCGTTTGCCCCTCAGGACACTCAACAATCCGCTCTCGATCCCACAATGCACTGCGAGCCGAGGTATTCAAAATGTGGCTGGCCCCCTCCACCGAGTCCCTCATCAAACAATATGGTGCAATCACAAGAAAGAGTCGTGTTAACGCTGACAAAACATTTAATGGAAGCAGGCCATAGCGATGATAACTCAGTGTAACTCAATCAAAAGGGAAGAGTGACCTCGTGTGTACAAAATCTGGTACTACATTAATAACTAATCTGGAAAAAAGTGTTGACTTTGCAAGGCCATGAAGGAATTAGGCCCACATGATTTTAGGGAGGGTCTACAGAGTCTGGTGATTTCTGGTTGGACAACAGGGAAGAATACAGTTGACGGCTCAGGGTGTGTTATTGGATCAATCATCCTTCAGACCTCCAAAGACAGCAGAGGGGACAGTCTTCTGCTCCAGTTGCACCTCTGTGGCAAAACAACATCAACATACATTACCAATCAAATAACAGCTCTGTCAGTCTTACAATCACAAGTGTGCGCTGACAGACTGAGAACAGGCATGGTGGTGCGGTGTGACTCACCATCAGGCTCCTGATCCTGATCGTCATCCTCATCCTCGTCATCAATGTCAATCTCATCTGGATTGGCCTGTTTGGTCAGTTCCGCAAGTTCGCTGCGAGACGTGTCACTCCTTCATAGACACACGATGGGGAAAACAAACAAAAAAATGAGCACTGATTGAACCCAAGTACATGTCATGTGACAGAGTTGCCATTGTTCGTCGCTCCTACCTCTAGTCTGACAGCGGGGCTCTCTCAATCTCTGTATTGAGCAGGCCTTTGTCTTCACCGTAACAGGATAAGTAAGACCAGAGGCAGAGGCTGCTATGTGTACACAACGATCACTCCGAGCGCTCATCTCTGGCTTCCTACTAGCCCTTCCAAGGGCTGCCATTGCACACAACTCTCTACTTGTTTTTACAGTGGAATTAACTCTACTTCCTCTGTTCCCTCATGAACTAGCCTATTAATAAAGCTTTTTGATACAAAGAAGAGCGCCTTGGATCAGTCTTTTTGCATGACGTCGGGAATATTTCACCAAAGAGCACCTTCTGACTACATAGTGAGTTTACATATTTGAAGAACACCGAAGCCCTCCTGCTCCGTGTCTTTATAACTCTACTTCCACTTGAACTTTCACTGAATTTTTAATGGGCTCTCCACTGAACCAGTCTGTATCTATTTAATTCAATTAAACTCAATGGGACCAGAGACAGAGGTGAATGCGTACCTGACGAAGAGGATCTTCTCCTTGGGTTTGGGCTTGTCTTGTTCAGCCTCTGCAGCCAGCTGCTGGGCCTTCTGCTCCAGCATCTTCATATCGTCCACTCCACCCTGACCAGGAGCAAGGTCCGACACTGGCCACAAACAAACACACAGGTCAGAGTCATAATGATAATAAATAATTATAAGACATATTTATATAGTGCCTTTCAAAAATCATTTTTTTCCCCACTTTACAAATAATATATAAAAAAAACAGACTACATTCAGTACAACAGAACGTATTGAGATCAGATTTAGATTATCTGGACAACATCCACAACCCAAATACTCAAGAAGAGCTGCAATGGGGGTCTAGTAAGATACTTTTGATTATCTGGCACTATGGTGTGTGTGTGTGTGCTAACCTGTACCGGTAGCGTTGGAGGTGGCCTTGAGCATCTGCGAGGACATGAAGTTGACCTGCGTGTTGTACGTGGCCTGGACGCTTCGCTTGATCCTCAGCATCTCGCGGATGGTGTCCTCGTTACCATGGCGAATCTCAAACTCCTTCCACGACTGCCAGAAATTAGCTGTGATCTAGAGGCAAGAAACGGAGCAGTGAGTTTTGTTCGGAGAAACAAAATGAGCAGAACAAGTGAATCTACATGACCTGTAGCACACAATCCATCATTGCCAGACTGATGTTCTGGAGGGAGATGTTCATCTGTGCTCATACCCTGGGATCACAAATCTGGGAGCAGTAGGAATAGATGGCTCTGGCGCGGTCGATCTCGCCCAGCTTTGCCTCCATGTCAGCAAAGCGCAGACACATATCTCTGGAGTGCTCATCGGGAAGGACCTGAGACAAAAGCAGGACACAGAGGTCAGAATGGAAACTTGAAAGGCTCCAAACAGACCCAAACCACTCCAAAAACGTCAACATTCCCTACAAACACAAGTCGGCTCCTGGGTTCAGAAAGTGGGGATGATGTACTCTTTTACACCTTGCCAACAGGCTTAACACCCGGAGCCAGAAGCTGATTGAGCATGTGGAGAGTTGTAGGTGTATGTTGGCATCAGTTTAAGTAATGTGAAGATGGACCATTTCCAGAACATTCTGGACTCTGGCCCAACACTTTAAAACACGGGCGTGTGTTCACCTCTATGGCCTTCTGGTAAATGGCCCTGGTGTGCGTGACTCCGTAGATCTCAGCAGCTCTCTTGATGTAGATGTTGAACATTTGATGGCGCTCCTCAGTCTCCACGGCTTGTGTGGCTCTCTCGTACACAGCCATCGCGTGGCGCGCAAGACCATACTCCTCTTCAAGCTTGGCGTACAGGAGATATATGGCTGTCGACCACAAATATGTTAGGAGAAGCAGAGGGTGGATGGTGCAACTAGCTAAACTGTGAATGCAAACACCAGCACACCTCAATCTCAAACACACATAGGTGCACTCATTCAACCTAGCTTAGACGTGAAAAGAATATCTATAGAATATCTATAGAATAGATAGAATTTGGACCTCTGATACTCAGTAATGTTTAACATTTCAAAGTATAGCACTTAGAGTAACACATACTATTACAGTCTAACTCTGTATATTATTTTCCCTGCTTCTCAAATGGTCTTACTTTTGGCAAACTTTGCAGGGCAGCCATCTAGGGCTTGCTCAAATAGGTCTCGCGCTCTCTCCAGCTTCTTTCCTCCATAGCGATCGATGAACTTGGTCAGATACGTGTTCCAGATGTCATACACATTGGGCCACTTGAAGAGGGCAATGCCTCGTTCATACGCCTGCAAACAGGCCAAGACAAAAAATGGATTAGCAACTTATCATTTAGTTAGATAGATTTGTAGGTACAGATTCAGTTTCAAGTGACAATGAGATGAAATGCATCACATATCTTACAAGCACACTTCAAGAAGCATGTGCTTAAAAACCGCATCGGAACTCCCCCTATTACCGTCGGTCCCGTATTTCCGCCGTCTTGCGTGTATGTGTCACTTAATATCCATTTCTATACAAACCAAGACGGTGGATTCCTAAAGAAACGCAAGCACCCACACCATAGGTGTATCTAAATTAGCTATGTACCAAAAATGACATTTTACCGTGACTCGAAGAGCTGTAAACAGTGTTGTAAGGCTGCGTGTACAAATCTGCTTGGAGCTCCAGTGGAATTTTAATTTCATGACGAGAATTTTCGGTCTAACCGTTTATGTGCTGTTGAAACGGCGTAAACAGGCGACACACCAGGCCAGCACTAACCTCCGAGCGTCGTAAACAAAATCGGATATTTCAGGCAGTAAATGCTCCCGTTCAGAACCAAAACAGATTTTGTTCAAATCTACACATTTATGGCTACTGAAAAATGTATGGTTCATTTATCAAATGTTATTTTGAATTATTGAAAAACATTGTTGTTTTAGAATTTTCAAACGGAAGTGGTGATAATTGGAGGCGTTACGACAGTATACAAAATTTGTTTGGAAACACCTTGAATTGAAAACTATTCCTGTAAACATATGAAAAGACTGAACTGTGTGGTACTGAATTGTGGAGTTAGACCATTAGATCATTACATCTTTTTGTGTGCTCTGTTTATTTGGGTGGTCCTAAAAAGGGGTATTAATGATGCAATGTGTGTGGAGGTCCAAGTGCCCACGGGGACCCGGGTCCGAGTCTGACCCGGGTCATTTCCTGTTCCCACCTGATCTCTCTCTCCCATTCGCCTCCTGTCTGCCTTTCTGCAGTAAATTAGCACAAGATGCATATTTTGGGCACTCAACACAGATGCTTCCACTAATCAGCTCATTTTTCTGGCTGAAGAGTTGTGCTAATTAGAATCAGCTGGTTTAGAGAACAAATACATGGCACAGAGGAAAGCGGCAGCACCTTTGTCCTAATTGGACATTTGTCATGATTTAACATACTTCCTAATGTTTTATTCCCTCAGATTTGTCTGGTGGTTAATTACAGCTTTGTGGTATGAACAACTCAGAACACATATTCATATTTTACATAAGGATAGAGGGCAATTCCGCACAAAACTGTCACATCCATAACACAATGCCATGGCATTTAGTTGCCGTTATGGACGTGACAGGTTTGCGTGGAATTGCCCTTGAGGATCATAAGATATAAGGGACAGTGCAGAGGGGGGTTTTGCCAGCTCACCTTGAAGCTCTCCTCAAAGTAGTTGTGCTCCTCCAGGAACATGGCATAATTAATAATGATCTGAGGGGTGGCTATCCGCAGGTCAATGATGCGGTCATAAACAGACTTTGTAGACTGAAGAGAAAAACCAACACGTCCAAGTTTTAACAGCAGTCACTTGCAATCTTGCTCTACTAAACCAAAGATCTAGATACAGTGCTATGCACACGCAATTACAATCATGTACTTACAAACAACATCTGATTGTATGATGTCCAACATTCAACACAAAACAAATGTAAATACCTGGAAAGTGCCCAGGCTCTCCTCTAAGTCAGCCAACATCGACCAGACTTTAAGAGACTTGTACACTCGATTTTGCACAGGCTCCGATGCATCAAAGTATTCAGCTTTCCTTGCCGGAATGGCTGTGGCTTTCTGGAGAGTACAAAAAGTCAGTGTAAGTGTCTGAGATATGACAGGGACTTTCTAATTGCTCTGACTCAGTTAGTCTAAATCAAGTTTCAAGTTTCTTGTCTCTAAATGGGTCTTACCCTAAGGATGTGCAGCGCCTGGTCGTAGTTCTCGTGTCGCAACTCCATCTCGCCGTACTCACACCACACACCTGACAGGTCGTCCACCACCTTGAAGTTCACCTTGGTGGCCTTCTCGAAGATGGTCCGTGCCTAACAGATTCAACAAACATTAGAATTCCAGAAGAAAAGAACCATTCTATTGTAATAAAGCAAGAAGAAAGAAGTGACAGATTAGCACTTAAACAAAACATAAACATAAAAAACAAACAAAAATACTCACATCATCTAGTTGTTCGTTATCTTCGTAAAACCTGGCAAAGGAGACCCAGAGGGAGTGTGGCTTCCCTGTGGCCTTTACAGGGTCCACCGTCTGCACTGCCTCAGTATACGTGTTGATGATCTGAATGAGGGCACACAAACCACAGTCACGCATAGAAAAGTCTCCATAATGGCAACCACTGAGCGTCTCTCCTCTTGGGTGTCCAAGACACGGGGGCAGGCCAGGAGCTACTCACCTGGTGGGGTTTGCCTTCGTACAGCTTGACCCTCTTGTGCCACTCGTGCACGTTGTGTGGGTTCTGTCTCAGCAGGACACTGTTGAGCAGCAGCGGACGGCGGGTGATGAGCTGCTCGAAGCGGGCCAGCCTCAGCTCCAGGTCAATGTCCTCTACACAGGGCAGGGAGGATGGCAGCGGATTAGTGGAGGTTATTATGCCCTTACCATGCACTTCCCCCTCTTCTTTCTTGTACCACTTTCTCCTTTAACTTTGTTAAACTTTGACTAGCACTCTCATCCTTTGGTAATGGTAATAATTGATGTAGAATTAATTGCTAAAAATAGGAATTGTTATTCCCCCACTTTTTGTCTGGACTTATGGTAAAATATGATAACATTTTAATTTCTGGTGATTTTAATGTCCATGTTTGCTGTGAGTCACAACCTCTGACCCGGGACTTTTTAAACCTGCTCGACTCATTTAGTTTAAAACAAGCTGCCACCGGCCCAACTCATGAAAAGGGTCACATTTTAGATCTTGTGCTGTCCTATGGCATTTCTGTCTCTGCTATTGAAATCTTGCCATGTCCTGCCATGTCTTTTTCCGACCACTCCCCAATTCTGTTCACTGTGTCAGTAACATGCCCAGGTAATACCCACAGTGTCTCCAAACAGGTATCCCGCACGCTAAACCCCTCTACTGCCGGGCATTTTTCTACCATGTTCAATGACTCCCCCTTGTGTAGGCCGTCATTAGACTCTAGGTACACTGCTGATGAGCTTCACTCTATGCTCTCATCATCCTGCACTGGCATTCTGGACTCCATCGCCCCTTTCAAACCAAAACGCAAAAAAAAACAGTCAACTCCATGGCTCAACGACGCAGCACGCGACCTCAGACGCACCTGTAGGCGGGCGGAGCGAAAGTGGCAGAAGGACCGCCTTCACGTCTCCCTCCAAATCCTCCGTAGCTGCTTGTCGGACTACCACCGAGCCGTTAAAACTGCTAAAACTCAGTACATTTCCACCCTGGTCTCCAGAAACAGTCACAGACCCCAGGTTCTTTTTAATACTCTCTTAAATCCCCGTAATGAATCCCTTGTTGTGCCATCACCCACCCTCTGTGAAAGTTTTCAAAAATTCTTCATTGACAAGGTTGCCGCTCTAAGGCCTTCAGATACCCCTACCCATTAAACTATCCATCAACATCCATTAAACAATCTGCCTATCAACATCCATTCAACTTTCTGTCTATCAACATCCATTACACTATCTACATTTAACTTTTAAACTATATACTCTGTCTCAGGCTTTAAGCATACAATATGGCTCTATTAAGACTGCCGTTAAGCAATTAGAATCCTAGGCCAGGTGGCCAGGCTATATTAAACCTCATCTACCTACTGTAGTTCAGTTATTCCAACTATTAAACCTCATCTACCTAGTTCAGTCATTCCAACTATATTAAACCTCATCTACCTAGTTCAGTCATTCCAACTATATTAAATCTCATTTACCTAGCAAATAATTTAACCATTTAAACTATTCACCTATTTAACTGTCCAGTCATTCCAACTATATTAAACCTCGTCTACCTAGCAAATAATTTAACCTTTTAAACTATCCACCTATCTGTTCAGTCATTCCAACTATATTAAACCTCATCTACCTAGTTCAGTCATTCCAACTATATTAAACCTCATCTACCTAGTTCAGTCATTTCAACTATATTAAACCTCATCATGTTAGTTGCCAAATAGCACATCATCTGTTTTAAAAATATATTTCACACCATATGTTTTGCATTTTCATGCACTGGTAATTCCCTGGAATTGCATTTTCTAGTTTTAACTGCAGCCCTTTTTGTTTTGTTTTTGTGCCTTCCTGTTTTTTATTTATTGCAATTTATTGTGAAGCACTTTGGTGCGGCTAAGCCGTCTGTAAATGCACTTTATAAATAAAATTGACATTGACATAGTGGAGGCTATTACCTGAGACTTCAACAAAACACTGTGGCCCTACTGTTGGATGCATAGTCTTTAAGTTGTGGTGGAAAACATTAATGTTGTGACTAAAGAGACACCATACCATACAGCACCTCACTATTTCCACAGAGACAATGCTGGGAGAAATTCTCAACTATACCCATAAAAACAAACACTGCTATATACAAATCCTCACCATCTTCATCCTTTCCCATCTCTGAAGTGGTCTCCATTTTGGCAGCGATCATGCTCTCCTCAAACTGGGCATAGCTGTCGAACACCTGGGTGAAGTCTCGCACGGTCACCACTGTCTGGATGGCCTCCTCATATACGTCTCTTGCCTGGATGGGACATTGGGGGAGGGGTCTCAGTTTAAATGCACCTTCAAATCAGCACACTAAAATCTTACATACTTCCTGCATAGTTCATGACATCCTTGACAAAAATAGCATTTGGTTTTACATTTTACATTGTTCTGCAAGGTTTGAGGTGACCTATTTGTTTCCTATATCAGGATCACCACCCCAGAGGCTTGTGGATGTACCTTCTCAAAATGGCCACTGCGGATGTAGTAATCAGCCAGGGAGCACCAGAGCTTTCCCAGCTGGTCTGTGAAGCGCGTGAGGCCACCTCGGATGATGGCGCCCACGTTGAGCGAGTTCACCTTGTCTGGGTTCTGGGAGATCAGGTCACACATCTCGTGCCACAGCTATGAAGGTCACAAGGTCAATATGAGGTCAATATGGGGTCATATGAATTACAGACATGCATGCATATCTTCTAGTGGATATCAAACAGGCACTTACCTGGTAGTTAGACTTGCCCTCTTTGGAGACAAAGTGCTCATCATTCACAACAGCCGCTAGACGCACAGCTGCCTCGTCCAGACGGCCGACTGAATGCAGGTAATCGATGTATTCCTCTGTATTCTCTGGGGAGAGCTAACAAGTGGTAACAAGATGGACACGGTCAGAAAATACATTGTTGTGACAAACGAAACACTCTACAGTCTGTCACTGTAGAGACTTAATGTCATGAGAAATGAAGCCCAGGCAAGTAAGGCTAAACATCCTTGAAAGGGTTGTTCACACCAGGGACGATATCTATAACAATAACAGCCAAATAGTATCGCTCTAGCGAACATGAATGACAACATCCACACATAAACTATAACGATGACGACATGAACGGCATCACTGGGTATTACTTTGGGAGCATTTTTTTCGAGAACGATAAAAAGCTGACAGCCAATTATAGTCCATCACATTTGAGGCATCACATTCATCAACAACAGGAGAGACTTTCCTTATAATTGGTCAGTGTGGACACTTATCGTTACAGTTACATTTAGTCATTTCTGGTGAGAACAGCCATTTACAGTAATCACTGATCATTCTGTAAATAACTGTTCAGTCACTGTAAATGGCGAGTTCACTATTCTGACCTTCAGGTAGCGGCGGTATACTCTGATGGCAGTCTCAGGCAAGGGCAGGTTTCTGGCGAAGCGTAGGTACAGGGGCCAGATGCGGGGGTGCTGGGTGATGGGCAGGGCTCTCAAGGCTCGGTCAAACGAGCGGCGACTCCTGGTGATCTTGGATTGAGACACTAGGAACTGACAGTAATCTAGCCAAATCCTTGGCATCTGGGAGGGAGGATGTAAAGAACATTATGACATGAGCTTCATCAGTAAACATTGCAATCCCCATGGTGTTTAGGCCAAGTCATAACACAGCAATGAAGCCGTTATACTATGAACATGTCCTACTTTGTGCATGAAAACCAGTGCTCTTTCATGGCAGTTGTTGACCTCCTCAAATGATGGGTCTGTTATGCATCTTCCTTTCACTTGTTTCCTTCTCTCTCTCAAGTAGTTGTACCAAAGCTTATAACTGCAGAATGGAAAGCAATAGACATAAGCATCAAAACCTCGTACATTTTTAGATAACAGCATGTTACACAACGTTACGACAGATTCCATTACCTTCCCGGGAGCTCTTTCAAAGCTCGCTCATAGATCATGTTGAGCACTGATTTCGAGGCATTCTGTTTGAACTCTATGTAGCGCATCCAGCACTTGACAGAGTAGGGATTCCTGATGATCTCCTCCTCATATGGGAGATCATCTTCTTCCTAACAAGAGAAACAAGCGCAGGGAAAAGCCCACATGTATATGAGAGGATGTACTGTTCATTGTGGAGACATGCGTTACCGACATCTTATTCCAAAACCAAGTCATGAAGAGTTGGGTATCTCCTGTCACACCACAGTAGGGAACTAGCCAGCTAGCAAAGCCCACTGAACATTAGCATGGTAACCTTTTCAGCAATGTGCAACGCTTACAGCTGACAAAATACACCCAATATAAAAACTGTAGTCTTAACACGCCGTATTCATCGATGCCTTACATGAACCATATGAAAATGGCATCAGAATATATTGTAACCTGCTTCGGCACTCATGAAATGGAGGCTAACAAGCATTGCTAACAAGACAGCTAACGTTAGCATTTAGTACAACAGGCAAGGGCGCCACGGCTGTAAAACGACATCTTAATCTCAACCCATGAGCAGAGGAACACTAAATATAGGTGCACTTACAAAGATAACATCGCTTTTCCCGTTCAAGGAAGGCATCGCTCACTGAGATCAGTCCACGATTTCCAATGAACTGTGTAGCTAACTTAGCAGATTACTTTATTGTGATGAAAACTTCCTTCCTACAACGTGTAGGGAACGTAAAGCTGGCCGCGCCCACAATTGAATTTGATTGGATGTTACACTTTACGTCATTATTTTAACTAGGCCTAGTTGACTTTTTCTAAATAGGTGTTGTTACTATGTTACTATAAATAAGTATTTATAACAATGTCGCTTAATTGATGGAACGCTACACTGTCAGAACATCACAAATAGTGCACTTTGTCATTTTGATGAGGAGTAGGATTTCTAGCATCACTATTTCTCTCACTCACTTCTTCACTATTTCACTTTTGCTTGATTTTTTTTAAAAGCTGTTTTCTTTTTCTTCTTCTTAAACACATTCAGGTGTGTGTGTGTGTGTGTGTGTGTGTGTGTGTGTGTGTGTGTGTGTGTGTGTGTGTCTCTCTCTCTGATGCTGCAACATAATGCACACACCCTGCTATTTCCTTCCCTGGGAGGTATTCACATCAGGCTATCAACCAAATACTTTATTAGATAGGATTTGACAGATCACATTTGTCCTTGATAAACAAGTTAACAGGCGACAGTTGTCAAAACTTTCAAAATCTTACAGCACCAAATCTTACAGCACATGATTTATGGTCACTTCTAGACAAAGTTGTCCTGACCAGATGGTAAAAATGAAAATAACTTCACAAAATCAGTTTCACATGGACAAGTACAACACACAATATTCCATAAAATAAATAGAGGTGGGACAAAGACAGTTAAATTCATATCTAAAAAATCTTCATATCTGGAATAAATGTCATATGAAATGAACTGACATACAGTCCACAGTCCTGTTCATTACAGCATAACTAATCTAATCATTCACCTCTTCTTCTTAGCCCCTTCTCTCCCCTCTTTCCTACCATCCCCCTTTCCTTTCCCCCTCCCGCTCTCCCCTCGTCCAGCGGCCTTCTGGATCTGCGTGCTGTGGACCCTCTGGATGAGGGAGAAGTAGTCCTCGTCTGGGCTGATGGGGCTGCTCTTCGGGGGGGCCCTGCAGGGTGAAGAGGGCCGGGGCCGGCGGTCCCTGGAGTGGGCCCGTTTAGGGGAGGCCCCAGAGGGGTGGGGCGTGCTGCCCGGGGAGAGGGCCAGGGAGGAGGGCCTGCTGGGCAGGGGGCTCAGGGGGACCCTGATGGACTCTCCCGGGGGCCCCAGCGTCAGGAAGACCTCCGGGAGCGCACACTCATTCTCCTGCATTCTCCGGATCTGGGAGAACAACATGGGGAACAACATGAGAAACAACATGAGGGAAAACATGGGGAACAGCACAGGGAACAACATGAGAAACAACATGAGGGAAAACATGGGGAACAGCATCGGGAACAGCACAGGGAACAACATGAGAAACGACATGGGGAACAACATGGGGAACAGCACGGATCAATAAAGTAATTAATAAGATGTGTTATAATGTTTTCTTTGTTTGTGCTTCCTATGATTCAATTGCTTTACATCCATAGAATTCTTTAAATAATATTTTCATGTGGTAGGTTATCTATTATATGCAGTATTTTGATTAAATTACTTTTTCAAAATAATAGAACAAGATGGCATTATGGTTACCTGTTGTGGAGTAAAGCTCATGGATACCTGAAATGTCACCTTCAGACAGAAAAAGAAAATGACACATATAAGCATTATTGTGCATATGTATTCAAATGAAAATAATGACAAAGAAATTATTCTAATCTCCAGAGTTCTCACTTGAGTTGCTTCAGTACCAAGATACTGCTTTTTGTCTTGGTCAGACACGGGGCAGAAGGTTGTGGACCTGGGAGGGGGCCTGTGAGAGGCCTCTGCCTGGGTGGGGGACGTGGGTCTAGAGCGAGCTTTTCTGTGGGTAGCTGGAGACCGGGAAAGAGGGGACCTAGAACCAGGAGACCTAGGAGACTCACATAGTTGGTGGGCTGTCACCGCTGCATTTTTCTTGGCCACCTAAGTGGAGAAGTGGAGACATGAATATTAATGAATTATACATTATAGATATAGATATATAGACATGGTAAAACTAAGCACACTGGGCCTACATTTGGGCTTGGCAATGGGCTGAGTGTTGCACGCTGGTCATCAAGCCGCCGGTTTTGACTGTTGGCCAAGAGTTTAAATAAGCTGTCCGGATCTTGTCCTGTGGTTGGTATGGATTTGACGGATGTATTCAGATTGCTTGAAACACTACAACACACTTTCAGGCAATGCAAAAAGCTCTACATTTGTACAATCCTGTTGGGACGCTGTGTAAATAAAAACAGAATGCTATGATGTGCAAATCATGTCAACCCTAACTGAGAATAGTGCAAAGACAACATATCAACATTCACACAGGTATATACTCTGCATCGTTAATGTTATGTTGTCAATGTCCTTTTTGCAGCTATCTTTTTAATATGCATATGTTTTTATACATTTTCTAATTCTTTTACTAACCAAATTGTTTTTTTGTTTTTTTTACAAGAATTGCAGATGATCAAATTCTGCTTTTATTTTCATTTTACACAGTCCCCCACATTTTTGGAAACAGTAATACTGACCTTTGTTTGTACTTGAGGAGGTATGAACTGGAGAGCTCCTCTCTCTGGGATTGAGGGAGCATCGCTGTTCGTCCATTCGGCCACGCTGGGAGTGCTTCATGATGGTGAGGAACTTCTCCTGATCCACAGCCGCTTGTTCTGCACCCTGACATATGAAAGCAATGTGCATTTGAACCCAGTGTATATCACTGCATAAACGTAAGTTTATTCAAAATGATATTTTGAAACTGCTAGGTAAGTGTCTTTATACTAAAAAACAATACCAAATAGAATATAAGATTCATAACACCTGGTTTGATTTTATTTTTTGCACTGTGTGCACTGTGCAGGTATTGACCTGGGTTGAAGACTTGGCGCTCTCTAGCTCGGAGGAGACATTGAACGATGACGACCTCTTGGGAGGCTTGCAGTCCTCTGGGAGGCCTAGTGTGGGAGAGGCAGGTCTGGAGTAAGTCTTCCTGGCTAGCCTGTCAGAGCCCAGCATCATCACCACGGCAGGAGCAGAGCAACGCTGCTCATCCATCCTGAAACGCTGAGAAAAACAACAACGCGTCAAAACGCGGCAACGCGTTTACACAGAAAATAGATGTTTATTGTCCATCAACACATGCTGTATACATGGACTTAAATTCAGCTGTATCAAGTACATCAATTAATTCAACCAAATTTGTTTGAACTTTGAAGATATTGAATTCTAATACATGGAATTTAGAGACAGCCTTCCTCTCTGCTAAATGCACGGATACAATGTAATACTTTAATAATGTACAATGTAATACTGTAATTCCCCCACACTCAAAGTGTATGTTTATTTTAAATGTTTAATATACTGTATATTTAAATTATGACATATGTCTGGACAACAATGCCTAAAACAACTGTAGCTTATGGTGGTACTTCAAGGTTTGGAGCAGCGTATGAAATCTGCTCTCAACCAGGAAATTCCCCTTGAGGATCAATAAAGTATCTATCTATCTATCTATCTATCTATCTATCTATCTATCTATCTATCGAAATGCTGTCACCCTTATCCCTTCCATTTTAAAGAAGCTCCTCACCTGTGCCCTGGACACAGCTTTGCAGAGGTTGTCTGAATGATGTGGTTCCGTTGGTGTCACAACCTTCTTATTCGGTTGGCTGCAACCGGAGGGTGGCTGAATCCCTGGCAGAGACCGCATGCAAACACGCTGGTCATCAAGCCGACGACTCTGGGAGCTGGCCACCATTTTGAAGAAATCGTCAGGATTCTGAGCTGCATGGCAAAACCAGGAGGACACAAAACATCACACAATGTCCCAACATTACCTATGCATTGATGACAGGAAGGCAGGTTGATCCTGAGATGTGTGCAAAATCATTAAGAGGACTTATCGTAGAGTGTTATTATCAAATATTTAGTTTGTGTTTGAAGGCGGAGAGGGGATAAAGAGGGAGATCTGATTGTTTTTTATGCCTGTTTGTGAAATGTTAGGGGATCTTTGAGGTAGAGATTATGTAGCAATTCTGACCTAAATGGTTTGTGTTTGAGTTGTTGGAAGCGGGTGGTGTCCTGTTGGTGCGCTGTAGGTCACATCGCTGTTCTTCCATCCTACCACGCTGTGAGTGACTGACCATAGAGAAGAGCTGCTCTTTTCCCCCTGAAGAGGACTCCTGAGCAGAGTACATCAACAAAACAGACTATCAATGATAAGAGTCTGTATGAATGTTACAATGCATCTATATGACAATTCTCTATCTTTATCCTAAGGACAATATATATGTATATATTTATGTATGTATATATATATATATATATATATATATACTCTTTTGATCCCGTGAGGGAAATTTGGTCTCTGCATTTATCCCAATCCGTGAATTAGTGAAACACACTTAGCACACAGTGAACAAACACACAGTGAGGTGAAGCACACACTAATCCCGGCACAGTGAGCTGCCTGCAACAACAGCGGCGCTCTGGAAGCAGTGAGGGGTTAGGTGCCTTGCTCAAGGGCACTTCAGCCGTGCCTACTTTAAACCGGCAACCCTCCGGTAACAAGTCTGAAGCGCTAACCAGTAGGCCACGGCTGCCCTAGAATAAATAGAATGCATACAAATACAATACAAACTTTGAAGGTAGACTTTTTCTACCCTCAGCTCAAAGTTCATAGCTCAACACTGGAGGAATCATTGCTGTGGTTCAGTACCTGATTGCTCTGTTGAAGCCCCTCTCTCACTGTGTCTGATCCAGGACAGGTGGCAGAACGAGGAAGAGTGGCACTGGCCAGGTCCTCTTCATCCTCCTGGGTGGGAGAGGCCGGCCTGGAGCAAGCCCTTCTGCCAGGAGCGGGAGACCCTGGAGTCAGAACAATCTGAGGTATAGGGTATCTCTTTTTATCCATTCTGATGCCCTGAAACGTTAAATTAGAACATTTTAGAGTGTTTACATTTGTGCTTACATTTGAAATGTAATGTAAACAGGTAATGATGATTATCATAATGGTTTCTCTACCTGTGAACCTGCAAACAAGGTAAGTGATGCTTGCTGGTCCGGAGGTCTTTGGTCTAGATTCACACAAAATCAATAAAAGAAATTGAAAATTGAAACACGGACCAAAGGATGCAAAACAAGCACACTCCAATGCAAATGCAAACCCTCCGCTCTGCTGACCTGCTGTTCCGTCTGAGCAGCTGAGACTTGGTGACGTCCTCTTGTGTTCCAGTGCACAGCGCTGCTCCTCCATTCGCCCTTGCTGCGAGTGCGTCATAATGGAGAAGAGCTGCGTCTCATTGGCCAGAGCAGTGTCCTGCTGAAGGATAAATAATCATGCTAGGCTATCTAGAGTGGGACATGGCCTTTCAGTAATCCACTACAACTGCTCATGATATATCAAATAAATGAAAATGAGCTGGACCTTTATACTGTAACATCAGACAGGTGAAGGTGAACACAAAACCTAAAATGAAGTGTTTGAGACACGGACAGGATGTCATGTCTTACCTGAGCATCACTCCTGTTTCCTGTGTCTGTCTCGGAATCAACAGCTCTCATGTTGATAAGCATGTATCTGCTGTTATGCTCTCTTATGGCAGGCTGTCACTCCTCAGAAAACGTTATGATGGATATCAATATCCACAAAAGCTGGACTGGGAAAACTGGACTGTACACAGATGCTGAGATGATGTGCTTCTTTGCAGCCTCTCTCAGGGATAAAAGCAGGTTGCATCTGTCAGAGGTGCTTTTATATGATATCAACTCAACCATTAAAGGTATCAGGCAGTGGGTTCATATCGCCATTGGTAATCCTACATAAAACCATGTAATCCTTCGACATAGGGGAGGATGAGCTCATGCATTGAGCCACGAGTTACATCAGCATGAGTCAATTTGGGATAATTTATTACACCGTGTCTAGCTTGAGCAGTCACTGGAGGTTAACAAAGAGTCACATATTATTGCCCACATATAACGCCCAAACATGCCCAACATCCAGCAATATCTACAACACAAAGTGCTATTTCTTACTTGAAGTCAGGTTTAAAATTTAATCCAGCATCCAAGAATAAATGTTTTCCCCAAAAATTTGTGATGATCCATGAGATTTTTTAATATAATTTCATAATTGATACAGTACACATTGTTTACATGTATGAACAATCACATAAACAACAAGGTAAGGATTTGCATTAAGTTTATTTCTTTTCAATACAAAGGCAAAAAGGAAACCAAGTCCCAAAGTGGGAATACTTCACCCTACCAGTAGTAAAACGTAACAATAAAAAGTGCACTTTTTCAGAAGGGAATGTACAGTAGAGGATTTTACAAATGGAGATGAAGACAATCACACAGGTGCTCCCAAATAAGACTTCTGACTGACTGGAAAAGAAAAGCCTCTTTACATTTTCTCACATCAAAACCAGCAGATCCACTCTGACAGACTGAAGGCACATGTATTATGAGTACGGCTAGGCTCTCCGGTGCTCAGCATGTAGGAAAGACTTTAGAAAAAGCCTTCATAGCAGATGCATGAAAATGTTTTGCCAGAACAAAAGCTTTTTTTAATGTGTGAATCACTGATGTAAGATGAGTAATCCTTCAAAGGCAATGATGGCAGGACAGACAAACACAAAATTAAAAGACAGATCAGAAAAAGAGAACAATCTCCAAAACTTCAGAACGTAAATTTAAATTAAATATAATTACCGATCACAAAATATATACATCAGTCATTTACTTTAGGTATTAAAAATATATATATATTCTAAAAGATGGTGAAACACAAATCATTAGTAAGTTTGCTTTCCATGATTACATCTAAAAAGGTTAACTGCTTCACAGATTTTCCTCTGAGCAAGAGTGGCCTTCGTACTCTATGTGAGTTATTCTTCCCAGTGTTTTGACCCAAACCCTCTAGAGAGATTCCTCTAAGCAGATGGTTTGTCCAGATCCTTCAGATCATCCAGAAAGCTAGTGGGGGTGAGGATATGAGATGAACCTGAAGAAAATGTAGTCAAAAAAAAGAAGCAAAACTTTGAGAACTTAACATCATAACATCATTTAAATTGTGTGACTTGGATACTATTAATCCGATTACCGGTAGAATCGGAACGTCTCAATTGGAATAAAAATGACACATAAACACCTCGATCTGAATAAAACTGCCGAATTTTAATCAGAATTCTTATTCAGATTGAACAGCTATGAATGCGGTCGATCGGGATGTCCACTGTAGTTTCTCAAGCAAAAGCAAAGCAGCAACGGCTATTCCGATTGAAGATTCTAGAACGCTTGTGAGCACCTGATCGGAATAGAACGTATCCCATGTAATCAGATGACAACATTTTAATGTGGAATAGCTTAATCGGAATGTCAAAAAAACTGTTTATGTACAGTAAACCCACCTAGTTGTTTGCATCATGCCATTGTAATAGGGGTGTAAAGTAGAGGCCGATCGATAAATCGGTGTGCCGATATTATCGGCTAATATTAGGTATTATCCGATCTATCAGTATCTGCATTTATAATGGCCAATAATTATTCTTAAATTTAGTAAAGGACAGCCTAATACTGATCCTTCATCTACATTTCCAGTATTGTCTTTCCAGCTTAACATTATGTCCAACAGTAAAATAATGTTGTGTGATGGAGGCTAACTTGATTGATTGTAGGCCTATAAGCAGAAATTGAGCGTTGCAGTGAGATTTAAGGCAGTGTGGCTGCTGTAACCTGGGAGCCGAAAAGAAAATCAACACGCAACAGAGCCGTTCCACGGACTGCAGGCAATATGCTCAAGCTGTAAATCATATGCGAGTATGGACATTATCTTACATTATGCAATTTCCCTTTCCAATCACACAAAATATCACACTATTTAATGCTGTTAATGGTGTATAAAAAAACATCATAAAGTATATTCCTTAAAAAAATGTGGCAATGGTGTTCATCACAGATAAGAACAAAGATCTGACGCTATTATTCATAATAAATATGTGTATTTCATAATTTATTGTACAAGAGCCTTTTATTGGGCTACCACAATCGGATAGTTAGGCCTATTTAAGCATAATTTCCGACCTTGATCATTTGTCAGCTTGTACATTTTTACATTGTATTTGTTAAAAAATGAAAATCGGCAATTTATCATTTATCGGACATCTTCAAATACTGAAATCAGTATTGGTATTTCAAATCCTATTTCGGTCAGGCTCTATGTAGTGTTAAGGTTTGTGTATTTGTATCAAACCGCTTAGCAAATGCATACCGAATGTACAAAATGCCGTCTAACGGCTCCCACACACAGCTGCGTTCCGTCAACGCATTCCAGTGGGTGTTCCCGACGGTAGCTATGCAAATGACTTGAAGTAAAACCGTAATGTGATTGGTTGGTGCCGTCCGTAGATTGGCTTGATTGGCCGGTGCCGTCTGTCGGTGAAGCAACAGCTGAACTCCACGCGAGCAGCGGGAGAAACGCGACGCGACGGACCCACAATTCAGTTCGGCAACGGATCACGTGAGCCCATTTAAAGTGAATAGGATGAGTCTCCAGCAACACGATGCACGCAGCTGTGTGTGGGAGCCGTAACAGTAACTAACAGTAACCAACAGTAGACTTTTATGCTTATGGACCATGTTTCAAATTCCAGTTCCCACACAAACATATTAAGTAGTGGACAATATGTCAGTTTACTCAATTAACAGCAAAACAAATTTGACACCTTTACAAAATACTATTCCCATTGCACATCAAAAATATTGTAATTATGACCGCCGCGCAGCAAAGCGGCGGTCATATAGGTTTCATCAGATTTTTTTTTTTTTCCCTTTTTCTTTTTCGCATGTCCAAATTTCCGTCAAGGATTCCCGGGACACTGAAAGACCGGGGTAGACGAAACTTGGTGGGCATGTAACCCCACATGGATAGCATGGAACCATCGTTTTTCGTTTTGATCTGTAACCCCCCGCTGGACTGCACGCCCCAAAAGGAGGGTAGGGCAGACACGGTTTTCTGTGAATATCTCGAGAACCGTAAGGTTTAGGAGGACCATTTTTTTTTTTTGTATGTTGATCTCAAGAGGCCATGTCAACCCATTCCATGTGCACACATGTGCATAAACAGATACACACGCACACACATACATTCACAGTAATCATACGTATGACACACTCACACAGTAGACATATGTATGCATGCATGCACATGCACAAATACACATACGCAGGCAAACACACAAGCACACACACACACACACACACACACACACACACACACACACACACACTTCAAGAATTTCTCAGAATAATGAACAGGCAAGATGGGGGTGGGGTTGTATAAAATTAATTTTACATGTGAAATCTATGAACTAATCATGTTTTGGTACTTGTTGTCTAGCAGATACCAGTGAAAATTGAGTGTGGATAATGCAATTTAGTGAGACAGTTAGAATAATATAGGCCTTTCAGCGTGATTTATTCAGGCGGCGGTCATATTTTGTACCGCTCTGCGGTACATCTAGTTGAATTTAGGTTAGCAGTACCTACAGGCTTACTGTACCGAAAATGAACCGAACAGTGACCTTAAAACCGAGGTACACACCGAATCGTGATTTTTGTTACACAACACAAAATACTCATGTGAAGCAGGGACAACAAGTATGATTCTGCTTACCAATCAGAACCTCCCATTTGCCGTCCGTGGCCCGGGTAACTTCGTAGGCAGACCGCATTTCTGAGTGGGACACTCCGCCGATGACAAAGACAATGAGCCTGGGCCCACTGCGGTACTCTGTGGGTGACTTGTTCTTGTGCCAATGTCCAAACCGTGCACTGCTAAGAGAGGTATGGATGTTACTGTTACATTTACAACTGTACTTTACATCACTGGTACAGACAAGAGTCTCACTGTTTTCCAGACATGAAGCATGTGATGTGAATTGTGTTGTATTCAATGTGAGTGTCAGAACCATCTTGGCTTGTGTTCCTATTCAAATAAGAAAAAGAAAAAAACACACTGCTTATCTAATAACAGACTTACTCAGGTGCAAGAGCTTAAAAGAAGAAAATCGTTAAGAATCAGCCCTGCCTAGTCCTGCAGAGGATCTCACGACCCAATGCTTGCATATTAAATTTGATATGTGCACAGATTTGAATGTGCGGATGCTTTTTATCTTATTGTGTTACTACACAAAAAGAACTGAGAAATTCCCAGAAGTTTACTACTTCTCAAGTTCTAGCTAAAGAGTACATATAACCAAATCCATTTCAGAATGTGCACTTATTTTGTTTTTTTTCTACAACTGCTTAAGAAGCCCTATACAGAAAATATTAAATGTATTCATTCATTTAACAGACACTTACATGTCAATTACTTCACTGCACCAGCTGTGAGCTTAGAAATGGATGAGTAAGATAGTCAAACAAGTCCAAGTGCCCACAGGGACAGGGTTTCGAAAACGATCCCCGGTCATTTCCCACTCTTACCCAATCTCTCCCTCCCACTCTTCAATGTGCTATCTGATCAAAGGCAAAAAGGCTAGAATATATATACACTTCAAAAATTATTTGGGGGGGTTGATAAAAACACTTAACTCAACCGGTGTTGGGTTTTACCATAATCTCTAGGTTTTCATGTATAATCTCCCACTTAGAATGCTTCATCGTCTGGTTTTCAGTGAAATTTCCCAGAGTGCACCACCCATCTCTGCGCCTCTCCCCTTAAGAGCCATACCTCACTGCCGTCTGCTGGGTGGAGATAGGGGCAGGGTCCGACAGGAACGGCCACAGCTTCCGGTCCAGCTTGTCTTCTATGGCGTTCTAGAAAACACAGGAAGGTGGCATGAGAGGAAGTACACAAAGGCTTTTACACACCATGACAATTCTTGACCTTGACCTTCTCACCCTACCAACCCTGACCCCATACCTCCATCACGTCCTTCAGGATGGGTATCCACCTGGAGAGCTCGTAGGTGCTCTCAGTGCGCTCCTTCTGATCAGGGAAGGTCTTTCCAGCGTTTTTCCCCTGTGATGGACAGAAATGGACAGAAACAGGGATGGACACCACGTGAATCATACTGCTTTAAAACAGCAATAGACATAGGACTTGGTTAACAATGCACCTGTGCGTTTTCTGTTGATGTGACTTTGTCCATGTATCTTGAGTGTGTGTGTGTGTGTGTGTGTGTAACTTGTGTGAAGCGTCTTTGAGTGTTTGGAAAAGTGTTCTAAAAATGAAATGCATCATCATCATCATCATCATCATCATCATTGGCGTGAGAACAGAGGCACAGGACTGAAGCGTGGACCCAGTCTGAGGCGTACCCCACTGATGATCGGACAGCCCAGAAGCTCCAAGTTGGAGATGATGCTGCTGTCCTGCTGGACGTTGGCATGCTGGATGAGCTTAGTCAGGCTCTCCTCAGCAATGCCTGCACGGAGAGGAGAAAGACATGATGGTTTTCAGAGAGAAAGAAACAAGATCATCACCATCTTCATCATGATAGTCATCATCACCCGTACCAATATTGCAATATTTCTTTTTTAAGGACCGTGTAAAAAAAATCCAGATTCATTACATAAGCAGAGCTACAGAGGGCATCATGCCTGGTGTGGAGGTGGTACCTTTCTTCTTGTGAAAGATGTAGAGGAGAATGATCCTGATCTTGTCGTAGGGTTTGATGTCCGTGTCCAGCAGCAGTGGCACAATGCTCTTCATGGCGTCCTTCAGAGGCTCTCCTTGACTATCGCTCCCCATGGCCAGATCCTGTACATATACGGGTGGGTCAGGTTTCACTCATTCAGTATAGGCAATGCAGACAGAAACAAATATACTGTACACAGTCACAGACACACACAAAGCACTGGACACTGATGGATATTTTCTGCTATTGCTATTCATTTTAGATTGGGTTGAGGTGCAGGCCAGTCAAGTTCATCCACACCAAACTCTGTCATCCATGTCTTTATGGACCTTGCTTTGTGAACTGGAGCACAGTCAGCTAGCTCGGGGATGGCCCCTTCCTGTTCCAACATGACTGTGCACCAGTGCACAAAGCAAGGTCCATAAAGACATGACAGAGTTTAGTGTGGATGAACTAGACTGGCCTGCACAGTCCTGACCTCAACCCGATAGAACACCTTTGGGATGAATTAGAGCAGAGACTGAGAGCCAGGCCTTCTCGTCCAATTCAGTGTGTGACCTTACAAATGCGCTTCTGGAAAAATGGTCAAAAATTCCAATAAAAACACTCCTAAACCTTGTGGAAAGCCATCCTAGAAGAGTTGAAGTCGTTATAGCTGCAAAGGGTGGACCGACATCATATTAAACCCTATGGATTAAGAATGGGATGTCACTTAAAGCGTAACTTTCGCCAAAATGCATCCTAGGGTGTTTTTGTAAACTTCTCCTTTCTTTTAGTAAACTCTGTGTACACAAAAAATATTCTCAATACTCAAGTTCATGTGTAGAGACACTGATGATACTTCGATCAAAGTTTCATGTTGTGTCGGGCACCTGCACCGTACGCCGGTGACCCGGGTTTGATTCCCGCCCCGTGGTCCTTTCCAGATCCCACCCAGACTTTGTGGCGCTTCGGACGTAATTATGCTTTTAAACTAAAGTTTGACTCGGGTACATTCACAAAACACCGCAGGATGCATTTCGGCGAAAATAATTTCATAGGCGAGTCAAGGCAGGTGAGCCAATACTTTTGGCAATACAGTGCATCTTATAAAATGTAACAGTCACTCCAGCCAACCAAGAAAAGGTTCCAAAACAACACAAGAGGCTGGAGTTGTGATTACTTTATACCAGTGTTTCCCATACATTGACTTATTTGTGGCGGCCCACCACAATATCAACATTGACCACCACACAATGATTTTCCAGGTTGTACTAAATTGTGCTTAAATCTGGTTAGCATCATAACCTCACTGTGCTAATTGTTAAAAACTGTTGTATTCAAGTTAATTCTTCAAACTAACCACCACAAATGGAATTCAATTAAGTGGGAAACACGTATACTGTTGAAAGACAAAACATTTGTACTTGCATCAGAGTGAACTGGAGTCCATAAATATTCTCTGAAATAGCATGCCAAGGGGCACCGCACAGCTGTGCATTACAGACAGGGATGAGGGGCATAATCCATGTTCTCAAAACCAGCGTTCATCCAGTCCACACACACAAACACTTACTTTACCAAGCACATCCGTACACACACACACTTTCACACAGAAACACTTACGTATGCCTACCAAACATCTGTACACACACACACACACACACACACACACACACAAAGAAAGCATACTGAGAAAAGTGAGAAAAAGGGGACAGATGTGGGTGAGGATGGTGGTTGAGGTGGGAAGAAAGGCGGATGCTGGTTTAGACTGCAACAACCGGGACAAACACGATAAATCCACTGCCCCAGACCAGTGGAAGGTCTCTGGACTGTACAGATGGACACTGACCAGTGTGGACTTAATGGCCCAAGTCGCCAATGCCGTAAAGTAACACCACTGCAGGTCGGATGTTATGAGAATGGTAAAGCGGTTACGCAACGTGACGTGATAAGGGTCATACACGGGAGGTTTCAGATGCGGTGTGCACTAAGTGACAACTGAGCGGGGATGAGAGGAAGTGTTAATGCATCTCCTAAGTCCATAAGATGCTCAACAACTAAGCTGCCTGGGAAGCTGCATGGACAGTCTAGTAATGTGTGTTACATAAAAACATCCATATATTGCCATTCCTAGACGGATGTTTATGGATTGTAAGAAATGAATCCTGCCAAATTGTATAAGTGATATCATTTCTCCAACAAAAGATCCATTTCTGATGTTCTGATTGCAGGCCAGACGGTTTGGCGGCAGGTGAGGTGTGAAACACCAACGATCGTAGAATGGGTTCTATTTCGTTTCTCCTGACCGCCAGAGGCGGTGCTTTCAGCACATGGATATTCATCACACGAACGTGCAGGTCGAGTATTAGTAACAACAAAGTCACCTGTGACCTGGGTGACGTCATCGATGTGCACCGGCACAAAAGAGAGGTCGACCCAGGAAGTGACCTCTTGAATCTTCTCGCGATTGAAGCAGGATTGCAGTTGGACCAACACGCTGAAGTTTCGCTACCCACAGAGGTTGGAGCTGTGACCAACTGGTTCACCCTCCTAGAGACTACGTTAGTCTACGTTATAATTCTTCACACCGGTAAAGCCATTCGTTGATACTTTGCTTCGCGTCTGAGTGGCCTCGCTCGGGGAGCGTTGAGCTCTGCGAGGCTGTGTTTCTCGTCGCGGACTAGCGGGCGGATGTTTTCAATGGCTAGCTCTCCGGTTCATCTAAGGTAAGTTATACGTTTATTACGACTTGTTGGTGATTTGTTTCGCTGCAGTCAACGGGTGTCGCCGGACGGTGTTTCTCGCCGTAGACATAGTTTTTTTTTCTCAGTTGCCTGTTACAGGCGAGTCATGGCAAAGACAGTGCCGGGTCACGGATGACTTGATTGTCAGAAGCTATGACACGGCAGCACGTATGGGACGCATTGGTAATTCGATGTCCCACCTGATGCTGGCCCTCGCCCAGACGTCACAGGGGGCGGACGAGACATCATCTCAGGAGCTGACACAGGGGGTTCCCTTAGGCTCTATCCCTTCCCGGAGGGAGGTCATCGCCACGGATGCTTCCCAGGAAAGATGTGGTGCAGTCTGGCAGTGCCATACAGTCAGAGGCCGCTGGAGTCCACTGCAGCGGCAGCTGCACATAAATGTGCTAGAACTACAGGCGGTGTTGCTCGGCCTACAACACTTCCTCCCAGACGTGGCTGGCAGACACGTACTGGTGAGGACAGACAATACAATAGTGGTGTACTAAGTCAACCATCAGGGAGGCACCAGGTCTCTGCAGTGCTTGGGAGTAGCCCAGCAGCTCTTGCTGTGGGCCCATCAACACCTTTTGAGTCTGCGGGCTATGTATCTGCCAGGCACTGCCAACAGAGCCGCAGATCTCTTGTCCCGTCAGAACCGCGACCCAGGGGAATGGAGGCTCCACCCAGCGGTAGTACAGACCATCTGGGAGCGTTATGGCAGGGCGGAGGTGGACCTCTTCACCTGTCAGGAGTCGACACACTGCCCCCTCTGGTTCAGCCTCTCCAGCCCCTGGAGTCCCCTGGGCCAGGACGCACTGGCACATGCATGGCCGAGACAACGGCTGTATGCATTCCCCCCTCTGCCGTTGATCCTGCCCACCCTGCACAGGATTACAGTGGAACACCACAAGCTGCTACTGATCGCCCCTCGGTGGCCAGGGAGAGTTTGGTTTCCAAAGTTGCTGAAGCTACTCAACGGAGAACCCTGGGGCCTTCCAGTGAGGAAGGACCTGCTGTCACAGCTGGGTGGTCAGATCTGGCACCCAGATCCAGCTCGGCTGCAACTCTGGGTTTGGCCACTGAAGGACCGGACCCTCTGCTAGGGCTCTGTGAACCAGCAGTGGTCAGCACCATTAATAGCTCTCGGGCACCCTCCACCAATGCCCTCTACGCAAGCAGGTGGAGAATTTTTTCTGAATGGTGCCAAGCGCGGGGACAGGGGCCGACAGGCTGCCCCCTGCCAACCATCCTGCAGTTTCTTCAGTCACCTTTTGACAGGGGACTTACACCTTCTACCATCAAGGTGTATACGGCTGCCACCTCGGCGCGGCATAGCAGAATTGAGGGGAGGACGGTAGGGTCCAATGCCTTGGTGACCCGTTTCCTGAAGGGCGCTCTCCAGTTGAGACCCCCCCAACGGAGCCAGGTGCCCTCTTGGGATCTCCCTCTGGTGTTGCAGGCGCTCTGCAGAGCACCATTCGAACCTTTGAGAACAGCAGACATCAGCTGGCTCTCCTTGAAGACAGCCTTTCTCCTCACCATAACATCAGCAAGGCGAGTCGGGGAACTGCATGCACTTTCAGTCAGCGGGGATTGCCTGCAGTGGCATCCTGGAGGCAGTGGGGTCACTCTATGGCCGAATCCCTCCTTCCTTCCGAAGACCCTCTCTTCCACATTTGTCAACCAGCCTCTTAGCCTGGCAGCTTTCGAGACAGCTCAGGATGGAGGGTCAGACTTGAGTGCAGAGCTTTTATGTCCAGTGCGCACCCTCAGGAGGTACGTCACAAGTACAGAGGGATTCCGCCAGTGTGATGCCCTGTTTGTCTGCCATACAGGGCCAAAGAGGGGTCAGGCACTCTCCAAGCAGAGACTGTCTAGGTGGATAGTGGACGCCATTCGGCACGCCTACAGGCAGAGTGACTCACCAGTCCCTCAGCTGGTCCGGGCACACTCCACAAGGAGTGTAGCAACCTCGTGGGCTTCGCTGAGGGGCGTGCCCCTTCCTGATATATGCAGAGCAGCCTCCTGGGCATCAGGCTGCACTTTTACAAGGTTCTACAGGGTCAATGTTGTCCCCCATAACCATCTGGCAACAGCAGTGCTCCCAAGCTCGTCACAGCATCTCTAGAGATGGGTAGGCACTCCTCATGACTTTGTTGGTACTAGTCATCCATGTGCTGAAAGCACCGCCTCTGGCGGTCAGGAGAAACGAAATAGAACGAGGGTTATGCATATAACCACGGTTCTATGAGTTTCGGATGACCGCCAGAGCTTGGCCGTCACTCGGAGGGAACACGAGAAGATTGCCAAGAGGTCACTTCCTGGGTCGACCTCTCTTTTGTGCCGGTGCACATCGATGACGTCACCCAGGTCACAGGTGACACTGTTGTTACTAATACTCAACCTGCACGTTCGTGTGATGAATATCCATGTGCTGAAAGCACCGCCTCTGGCGGTCAGGAGAAACTAAATAGAACCGTGGTTATATGCATAACCCTCGTTTTGGGGGTAAGCCATTAAAAACTATACCAGCCAAAGGTGTGAGGTTAACTCAATTATCATATACATTGGACAAAAGGCTATCTGGGTAGAAGCCAGATTATTTGCATTGAGAACAGTTTATAACAAGTAGCTTTGGAGAGTTTGTGAGTAGTTCACGCAGACTGGACGGAGAGAGAACTGCAGAGAATATGTCGAGGGCAGGCATAGAGTTATGTGCAGAATAATAGCAGTGTGTTTTAAAAAATTGAATAAAGCTCAAAATCCTTAGAATAGCTGTTAATTCCATAATATCAATGCATTGGGAACACTGCACATTCAATTTAAAATCAAAACATGACCAAAATTGATCAAGTTTGTGTTATACCTTTACAGAAAACTGAAGATTTTGCTTTACTTTGAATCACTGCACTAATATCTAGTTGATTTACCATTATTTCTCAGAATTGCTTCACATCTGTGTTGCATGGAGTTGACCAACTACTGGCACCTGTGAACAGGTATTCCAGCCCAGGACGATTGAACTACATTCCACATAATGTATTGATATTATGGAATTAACAGCTATTCTAAGGATTTTGAGTTTTATTCAGTTTTTTAAAAGACACTGCTATTATTCTGCACATAACTGTAGGTTGAACCTTGGTGAACTTTTGTGAACCTTTCTACCATTTTACATTGGAATAAAACCTGACTTTTGCATCAATCCAAGAGAAAAGAAAACCATTTTTTCAGACAGGATATTTAAATGTTTTCCCCATGGACAGATAAACACCCATAGCTATATCAGCCTGTGAATTCAAACAATTAAGCGGAGATGTATAGTGAGAACACAAAGAGTGAACTGAAAACTGAGGTAAATAAAAGTTCAAGTGTGGTGCATCAGGCTCCAGGAAGGGTAGAACTAAGCAATCCAATTACAATATTCACTTTTGTGTCACTCTATTCCATGTTTTGTATGGAGCTGTTCAGCTGCAGTGAAGGCACTTTTCTGAATAAGGAACACCCACCTGTTCCACCTCACACAGTTTGTCCACTTTGGTCTTGAACACCTTCATGCAGGCATCAGCCAGGTTCAGGTGAGTGGAGTACTGCAAGCCAAAGACAAGGCATTTCAAATCTACCATTACAGACAGGTTAATAGCTAAATACAGGTCCTGAAGAGTACATCTAGATTGTCATCTTTAAAGTACACCAACTATACTAAGCCAACCATACTAAGTTTAAAGTTCACCAACCATACTAAGCCAACCATACTTAGTTTAACGTATACCAACCATACCAAGCCAACCATACTAAGTTTTAAAGTACACCAACCATACTAAGCTCCTTCTGGTACTGGGGCATCTTCTTCAGCATCTGAGAGAGATCTTTGATGTTGGCCTGGAGAACATAAGTAAAGAAATATGTAGATAGACATATAGAATAATGGCATCAATACAAACTATAATAAATAAACAATCACAAAAACAGACATTTTGTAGCGGTGTTCATGCTTTGTGCAGCACAGAAAACACACTAGTCACCAGTTACCCGCACCTTGTCGGTGTTCATCCTCTTGCTTTCACAAAAGGTGCGTAGCAGCTCTGTCACCTTCCTGTCAAGCAAGCACACAGACAGAAGGCGAGAATGTGTCAAACCAAACTTCACATTTACTGTCAACAACACCACCACCACCACCACCAGCAGCACCACCTCCACTGCCACCGCTACAAAGGCGGCGCTCTCCCAGTGCTATGGCCTTACTTGGTGACGTCAGCGATATGCATGTGCCTGAGCTGCACCCACAGATCGTCATCCTCATCCAGCAGCACCTCCTTCTCCTTCGAGTCGCCAATGCCAGAGGTGGTGTACCTGCAAACACATTTACATGTACAATTACATTTGCATTCATTCAGCAGACACTTTTATCTGAGGTGACTTACAACTGGGGTGACAACAACCAGGCCAGAGTCAGTGTAGCAGACCACAGCAACAGCTCATGAGACACTGAGGACTGTCTTTCCCCAAGGAGCCCCATGCTCAGCCCCACGCTAGCATGGGGCTCCTCGGGGAAAGAGAAAGCCCAACTGTGTTTAACTCTAGTCCTAATCCAGCATGCCTGGCTCTCATTTTCAGGTAATCCTGCAGGGCTCGATTAATTGAGTCTTAATTACCTCCATTAGCAGTGACTAAACTCTTCCAGGAGGAAGGATCCTTAAGGGTGAAGATCAGAGTTTCTCCTGTCACACACTACTCATAATAGTGTCCTCATTGACACAGGGGACAGGGAGAGACAGTGATAGTGATAGTGATAGAGAGACAGAGACAGAGACAGAGACAGAGACAGAGACAGAGACCGAGACCGAGACAGAGAAAGAGAGAGAGCCAGGGAGACTGACCTGTAGATATCCTGGTGGACCTCGAGCAGGTCGTACACCATGGCCTGGAAGGTGAGCTCATGCAGGATGGGCGAGATAGGGTCACAGCCGCGGTCCACAATGATGAGTTGAGAGCGAGCTTTGTCTGTGCCCTGATAATCAAACGCAACAACAGGTCACGACAAACAGACACAGGCGACACTTCCCCATTGTTTTTGTGTTTTTTTTACTAAGCTGAAAGAATGATGTTACTGCAAGTCATAGCCTTCAAACATCACAGTTCAAAACACACATGATGGAGCATACAAGTTAGTGTTTCTCTGGAGGGAGCCATGGTGCATTTTTAAAACACTTGCACTTTAAGATTGCTAGACACACGGTTGTGACACACATGGTTTAGATCAGTTAAGACGTCCACCAAGGCAGTGTTTCAGAGGTATGTCAAAAATGCATGAAAAGCAGATATCCTGTCCAGGTGCTGGGAGTTAACCCGTAGTGTGGATCCTGAAACGAATCACTCAAACATCAACAGAAAACACAAACACATGGTCATAATTAGTATACTAAAGTGGTACGGAAGTAGCTTTAGACACCATAAAGCGATAGTCGAAGCAGCGGACAGTAGAACACAAGGGGTCATATGCACATGAGCAGGAGGTTGAGGAAGCTTCTATTCAGGCTAAGGAATTCTCAGACCATGAAGGAAGTGGGAAAAAAAGAAACTAGAAAAAAAGCCTTACGCTGTGCAGAGTTCCATTTAGGCTCAGGGAAATATCAGCTGAGAGAAAGAGCATGAGAGAGGGAGAAAAAACAGACAGAGAGAGAAAGAAAAAAAAGCAAGAAAGAAATATAGTATAGCATATCTAGCTAGCACGGTGTTTTACACAGTGAACAGGAAGTTATAAACAAGTGTAATTTTCACAACTGAGGGGTGTTCACAAGTGCCGACTCATAATCATTTCTAATCAAGCCACCACAGTGCATACCACTAACAAAGACAGGACTTACATCAATCAGAAAATAGAGTTTCAAAAAGAAAAGGGGATGAAAGACCATATGAAAAACTTAATCATTCATACCAGCGTGCAACAACTATAATTTAGACATAGTATAGGTATTGCTAAAAAGTTTCTGAACAGATTCTAATGTGCCAACTAGAATAGAGGTTTCAGTAAGGAAACAGTCCCAAGGACAACTATAATAGGAAGTGTAGTGACTATAAAAGATCCTTTAAAAGAGCCTTAGTGGAGCATTGGCAAGAGATCTCCTTACCTCTCCCATGCTGGGGTTGTCTGCTTTGTGAGCATTTAGGCGGTCCAGCACCATTTCAGCCAGGGCGATATTCTCATCTGGGCCCCTTTGACATTTAGAAAGCCAACAGAAAAGCACTGGGTCAACACTTAAACTTTAGAACTGGCTATTGTTAAGAAGAGGATCATATTTTCATACGCAAACAGGAGGGCTGTGCAGGCCCTGCGAGGGTGGAGAGGCGTACTTGCGGTAGCGGATGGCAGGGTACTCCTTCAGGGTGTCACAGAGGGTGGCGATCTGCTCGGCTAAAGCCTCCATCATTTTAGTCTTGTCCTGATTAGCTGTAGGGTTGTAGAAGGAATGCAGAGAGCTGCTATCATCCAAAGAAAACACCTGCAGAGAGAGAGAGAGAAAGGAAGAAAGATGAAGAGGAATGTCCATGCCTTGTGGTCACTGGAAATGTCATTGTGTGGTAGAAAAGCAAACACTGGTTCTTGGTAGGGTGGTGTAGAGACAGAGACAGAGACAGAGAGAGAGAGAGACAGAGAGACAGAGAGACAGAGAGACAGAGAGACAGAGAGAGAGAGAGAGAGAGAGAGAGAGACAGAGACAGAGACAGAGACAGAGAGAGGAGACACACCTGTGATTCATAGGGCAAGAAAGCCACATTAATTTCTTTCAGCGTCTTGATCACTCGTGCTACCCTGGACTTCCCAAGTTCAGTAAACAGATCATTGGGACAAGCTGCAAATTTAATGAGAGTTATCATTTCAAACAAAAACATCCACAAAAGGCATATAAGAGATGGAGCATCGGGCTACAAATTAATCCTGCACTTGTAGAATTAGAATGATAGATGGCGATCGTGACTACTTACTGTCGGTGAAAAAGATGTGGGCTGCTTTGTACGTGAAGGCAGCGTCCTTGAAGTCATTCACCAGGTTCTGGATGGACTGTGTGAAAAGGTTCTTGGTGAGTTTAATTGAAGCGTTATGTATTCATAATGAAACCATCTTAATGCATTCATCAAGGGATGAATCCTCATACATAGATTAACCTTAGTCCTGGACTAAAAGGTTTTTCTCAATGAACATCACCATTAAAGTTCTCTTTCAGTCCAGGACTAGGGATTAATCCATGGAGGTTATACCATATTCAGCATAGAAGAACTTAATTAACAATCTCTACACTGGAATAAAAGCATGACCACTCCTCACCTTCTTGACAGGGGAAATCAGATAGATGGCCTCGAGGCTCGGGATAGGCTCTCTGCGTTTGTTAATATCCTCAACAACTGGAGGCACAAATCAGTTCATATTAAAGTGCATTTCCTCAGTCTTCAGAAAAAGTTCCCCAACACTGTATTACTCTTAAAGGAACATGACAACTTTTTTTACAAATTAGTTCATTCACTGTCTACCACAGTGTAAGATGAGAGGATACATACCCATCTCATTTCCCAATGTTAGTCTAGCCTAGAATAATTCACTGAAGCCTACAAGTCAAAAATTACCTATCGGCTAACTGGTGTAACCTACTTCCAGTGAATTATGCTAAGAGAAGGGTATGCATCCTCTTATCTAATTCTGTGCTAGAAGGCAAATAAGCAAATGAGGCAAATAAGGCAAATTTCCCCAAAAGTTCCTTTAAGTGACAAAACCCCACCCATCATGCACATCTCAGTGTCGTCATTTCCTGAACTCACTGGTGATTCCTTCGGCCATGATGTCAGACATCTTGCAGCAGGACGAGAGGATCCGCATACTGACATGGTCCACAATAAGCACCTGAGAGGGCAAAGGAAAAAAGATGAATGCCTCAACAATAACAAGCATCTTAAAAATCAATATCAGCATCAATTGTTCAGTCAGTACCTTCCACTCCCCATCCTTCTTCACACTCTTGATCACACCGTTAATAATCTCTGTGAAGAGCAGAATAGTTATGGTTATAGAATTTAGCAGACGCTTTTGTCCAAAGCGACTTACAGAATATAAATATTACAATAGTCAAATTAACAGTAAACAGTTTTAATATAAGTTAAGCCTACAGTAAACAAATGATTAATAATAACAATAATATCAAATATCAATACTGAAAATAAACAGAAACCATAAATATACAAACTCTAAAAAAGTATTAATTAGGTGTAAGCTGAACAGCTAAGTCTTCAGAGCATCTCATACAGCCACGTGAAAAATGACAAGCATAGCTATGGCATGTAGAGTTACAGTTCTCAGTCATTGATAAGAGACCAAAACAATTCTATGGTAACCAGTTCATCTGGTCATCCATGTTTCCTTTGTTCATATGGTCATCTGTCTGACTAGAAGGCTAACTAGAAAGCGTTATGTGGTCCTGGTTTCCTAATGTCCTGGTTTATCACAGAAGTGGCCAAAGAAAGGAGATTAGATCTAGTAAAACCAATTGAACTGTGTCTGTTAAGGCCAGTTGTGGCTAGCACTTCAAGAAACCTAACAAATACATGTAACAACTATTCAATTAGTTCCATTTGTCAATGTTTACGCTCTAATGCCCATGGTGATTTGAGGTTGTGTGGCCCTCTTGGAGAATAAAAGCCCAATGAGGAAGTTATGTTCTTGTAACCTACATAATTACAAAATAAAATGAATAGCGTTCTAAAACCTGCACATTATAAACAAGATGACACTGCTTTATTGAGGGCTATCAATTTGTAAGAGTGTCATGTGTTAACAAGGAAATAAATGAAGGTAACTTGAAAGTTTACAATGTTGGACATGTTGTAGTCATTCGTTATGTTTTACGATGTTTCCCCCTAAAGCCTCATTTAAACCAGCTGTCGAATTTGGTGAATAAGTGACTGCCACCCTCGAGTTTGATCCATAGACTGTAAGGTTTGATCACAAGACAGGTGGGTGACAACACAAAATGTAGTGCAATTCGTTGTGAAAACCGAGCTTTCACACAGATCTACTTTTATATGAATATAACATTAGGACAATTACATATTGTTAAATTAACCCGTCCCACCACAAAAGTTTAAATTGATGGCTTTGCACGCTGTCTTTTAGGAATAAGGAAGCTTGCGCCCCTGTGTTTTTAAATGACGTAACCTGTTAGCCAGCAAACGTTAGTTTGTTGGCTAAAAACGTGCCGTGCTTCTGGCCTGTGACCATTCAAATATCCTTTCGATGGAACAATAAACACAATCTCTCTTTTTAAGCTTATTTAAGACTGTAAACATGTTATATTTACTCACTCTCATTGACAACGGCTTTCAGTCCACTTGGGGCCATCTTGACACTTCCGGGTATAACGATTTTTCTCTGCTGTGTTGCAACCTTAGGGCTGCAACTTTTAAGTGGCCACCAAATACACAATATTTACGTCATATCCGCAGGCTTTCTTCGCCCACCACTGCATGGTTTGGTCAGAGTTCGTTTAGCCTACGACATTCTCTGGTTTAGTTAGCCCAGTTGACCCTTCTCAGTAACTGAGAGTGGACTTTCAGAGCAAATCTCAAATTTGCAATTTTTGCAAAGGTTACTTGTCTACATACCCCATACAACCTACTGCAGTTACATTAACGTTACCAGAGTAAGTTTCTCTATCTCTGTTGCACCCAGTGCAAAAAAGCAAGTTAAAGTCACACAAAACTATGATATTTTCTTACCAGGCCTAAACTTTAGTTCAAGTTGCTATTACACAGCCAACACCACTGCAGGTGATTATTATTTATTTTTATTTTTATTATTTAGGGTAGGCTACTACATCAGCCATGCTTGGAGTTTTTATTTCATAATGATGACATTTTCCATTACATTATCGGAGTCCCTGTAAAAAAAAGAAAGAGCGAGCTGGTATTTAGGTTGAATTCACAATTCCAAGTACAGAAAGAATGGTCTAACTCATAGACTCTATATATAGAACTTAGTATACTATGGTCTAACTGGATAAGGGGCAAAAACACTACACTGGCACCAAGGGGTTAAGAACTTGATCTCTGGCTACAGGCTACATGTTATTGGCTACATGAAACCCATATGAGGACCATTAGGTTATGCCATACATTGGTACTTATACAATGTACCTGTTCTCTTGAGGAGAAACACCCAGAGTTGTAGAGCCATCTTCACTGACATAAAGTGCTAGTCCTGCATCTGTGCAAACAAGATACAGGGTTGGGTAGTAACTGATTACAAGTAATCTGGATTACGTAATCAGATTACAAAAAAACAAGTAACTATAATCAGACCATATTAAATAAGAAAAATGTGTAATCAGATTATAGTTACATTGTTGAAGATTACTTGATTACATTTTGTTTATGTGTTTCAGTACATACAGGAATGGGCAAAGATACATCAGGACGTAGCCTATTTTGAAATAAAATAGCAAATAGCCTCTTTTTAAATGTATCAAAATAAACTGCAAAATACTGTAGCCATAATGTATCAAAATAAAATACTGTATTTTTGTATTTTGAAAATACTCAAAATACTTTTTTCAATGGGGCATAGAACACTTTCTAAATCGGCTTTTTTATCTCGAACATTTAGGCTATTAAAACCCGAATAAGACTAGGACCTACATATGGAATATCACACACCAGGAATTCCAAAACGGTTCAGAAGTTCTAAACAGGCAAATTTATGAGCAGGGATGGATTACTGAACTGGCCTAATGGACCAAGGCCCAGGGGCCCAAGTGTTCAGAGATCTCTGAAGCCAAAACCTCTGCGTGAAGTCACTACTATTTTACTATTTTTTCGTTTTCCAGCCCTGATATCGGAATAGAGCCCCTCAGTCAAATAACATAGGTTATGTTATGTGATATGTCTTAATAGGGCTCCTCAATCATATAACATAGGTTATATTATTCACCCTGATATCTAAGTGGGGCCCCTCATTCAAATAACACGGGTCACACTATATGTGATAATCATGCTTTGTAATTGCCATCTTTTTTCACAGCAAGATGCCTTAAATGTGTTGATGGTTATATTATAAGTCTCAATCTGCCATTTGTTTGCACAAAACTTGCCAGAAGTCATAATTTAAGGGGTTATTGCCTTTTAGCACACCCAACTGCGACCCAGCTAGAGAATAAAATGGACGCCTATTTTGTCCACTTTATGTGAGTGGTTCTGTGCAGAAATACAAGACCAGTTGTAGTCATAATTTGTGTTTAAAAGGGGAAGTATAAGGCTACATGTGTGCTATAATGTAGCAGAACTAGGGTGACCACCAACCAGACTCTGAAAAGGAGGACAAGTTATCTATAAAGTGAGGACAAATTGGCCAAAATGAGGACACCCCCCAATGTCTGCTCATAGGCCTATTCCAGTTGGTACCTGTAGCTAGCTGGTACATATCTATGTAGTGTGTATACTGTGTGAACTTCCTTCCCAACACCTTAAGAGTTGTGCTAGTAAGAGAGCCAGCAGACCGGGCTTTTAGCTCAATTGTTAGCACGCTTGACTCCCGAATCCAAGGTGCTGCTGTTTGTGGGTTCGAGTCCTGACGATGTGTACCATAAAGTAGCAGAAATACCATTACCACAACACAAATCTTTGAGCCATTTGCTCAAGCCAGCACAACCTTGCAGCAAGTGCCGCTTGCTATCTGTAAGCCCTGTCTTTTTTTATTCAATGTATTTGTAAGCTCTGTCTTTTTTATTCAATGTATTTCATTTTTGAGTTTTTTATTTTGAAGTAATCCAAAAGTATTCAAATGATGTTACATTATTTTTGTAATCCAATACATACAGGGATGGGCAAATACATCATATTTTAAAATAAAATACCAAATACCCTCTTTTTAAATGTATCAAAATAAACTACAAAATACTGTATTTTAATGTAAACTATTTATGTCAGTACATCATTTTTTGTAAATTGTTTAGCCATAGAGTATCCCACTATCATTGTTCTTATATTGCCAGATTCCAGACAATCCTACTTAATATATGAATATTTCTACTGGCATACTTCCTTGCCTTCCTAGTGACTTCCTATTACTGCAAAAATGTAAAGAAAAAAAATAATGAGACACAATTTATTTTTCTTGATATAAAGCCTGACATAATACATATATTATCACATCATACTTTCCCAGATATGGTTAGCCCAGGCTGTCCTGAATAAGCAAGCTATGTATATGACCAAGATAACTATCTTATCTTAGATTAACTAGCTGAACAAGGTGACCACTTAGGTGACCATAATTTCATGGTGTGCTGAAATGTATTTTTGACCATTTTTGAAATGTGAACTTTTGAGTGTCATCATAACTATTCCACCAGTGTGTACATGGTTAAAATTCTGAAGTGCAAAATAGTTTAGGCTACAGCAGACATATTTCCATCCATAGTTAAAAATAAGCAAGTGTAACCTCTGAATTTCTTTTCAAAGTGCACCAGATTGATGCATTAAAATGTTAGAATATACAAAATTGGCCACCAGTCCCCTCTTGTAGTAGATGGTACCCCAATGTTAACCTGGTCCCTACACTGAGAACCACTAATGAACAAGTTATAGGGCAGTCTCTGGTGTCTGCAGAAGTGAGTGTGGCATCTGAGTCAATATTCTGCGCGAGGGGCTGTTGTGGTAGGTGAAATTTCACGCGGAAACCATGATAATTGGTCAAATTTGCGAAAAAGTTGCAGTGTTTGAACAAAATTGCGAGGTCGCCCAGAATTCACGAGGATTTGCTGAATTTGCGTTAATTGTTGCGATCGCAACATCGCGAATTCCTGGAGGGACTGTTTAACTGTTAAACCTCATCTACCTCTCCAATAATTTAACAATTTAAACTATCCACCTATTTAACTGTTCAGTCAGAGAGGGTTAAAGTAGCTAGTAATCAAGGATCTTTGGTTCAGTCATTCCAACTATTAAACCTCATCTACCTAGCAACCAATATAGCAACCACCTCAAGTATCCTAGCAACAGCCTAGCAACCAATGAGTTTAACCCAAGCGGCAACATTCTAATCTGAACAATGAAGCCTACCCGGAAGTTCGAAAAACTGCAATACATCGAAAATCCGCTAGGGACTGGTCCCAAAAGCGAGCAAATGTCCATAGACTCCCATGTTAAAATGTCCGTTTTCACAGCGTAAATACATGTTTTTAAAGCCTGGTCCCATGGACTTTTATTGTACTTTTCGGTAGTTTCCCAGTGCCTGACAACTGTGAGGGGGGTGAATTTTTTTCTAACTCATTAGTTTAGATCACATTTAGATATAAAATATATGAATAATTAAGGGCGTTGTCGGCTTGATTGACGGCTGACGTCGAGGCATACAGCAGCAGACGTTGCCAGCTGAGTGGAAACTTTGATGTCTCAGCCATGATTATACACAAAGTTACCACATCCTTTCTGAACATCTTTATTCAAAAAGCTGACATAAAATGGTTTGCTAAGCTATTAATTGAAGCCTACTAACCGACACTTTCAGAAGACTTCGTTCCAGTTTTTTCAGGTAAGTGACATTCATTCCACTACTATTTCACGTAGCACTAGATGTTAGCATTATTTAGCATCGAGTGGGCACTAACGTTAGGCTACGTTAGCGTCATATCGCCTCAAATAAGTTAATATCGAAAATGATGACCAAATGGCAGAAGCACACACATACATTTAGTTAACTTGAATAAAGTTAACGTTAGTGAAAACCATTGTGCTCCCGTTATGAGTTAGCTTAACGTTGGTCATACTAGCCAGGTGTGAGTCAATGAACAGACAGCTCTAAAGTTAACGTTAGTTCACATACTGGGGCAACAAAGCATGTTCTCGTCAAAAAACCTTTTGTAAATACGCTCTGTGGGAATGCTTAGTCCATTGACAATTTATACAGTCTTTGGGTTGTCACGTTTAAGATAAAAAAAACTTCAGCCGAAGCATTAAAAGGCTTGTTGTCGGCTAGCTGAGGCAAAATTGTGAACCGCTATGAACCATTGACCGTATACTTTGAACATGGAGCTGTGATAACAAGCGATAGTTATAACTGACGTTTGAAACTCTTATTGATGCCATTTATTTGTTAAACACAAATTTGAACGAACACTTCTTGTCTATGCAAAGTTTCCCTGTAGGTAATCCAGACAGGCTGGGTGCTGGAGAGGGCTCTGGACTCCTAACTTCAATTCTCGTCTGTGCAGTCGACACTCAGAAGCATCACTTCAGCACTGATTCCATGGTACTTTGACATTTTACATACATTTAATTGGAGCAACCTACTGGTTGTATATTCCAGACATCGTTACCATATACTGAACAAACATGAATGCATTTCAGACATTTAGAGTAGCCTTTTATTTTGAGCAGTCCAGGGCACATCTGTGCAATAACTATCAAAATAATTTATCATTAGCATCTTTTGATAAGTCACACACGGAAAGTAGTTGTATTATGCCTTCAAATCAGCAGGTTTTGGTTGGATACAGATTGCATAATTAAACAATATGGCACCAGTGGCTGGCTACTGTTTGACTGGACCTTGGCCTAACTGTTAATAACTACCTCAATAGGGTGTAGATATGAGCTTACACTGTTTCACTGAAAACACAAGAAATATTTATTCTACATTACTTTAAATACACCACATTTGTTTTTGCTTATTGCCCGCATAAACAGGGCATGTGCAATAGTTGAATACGCGTGTCCTGTCCCCATTCAGCTAAGTGTTCTGTGAGTTTGTTGTTCATTATAAATATTGGGAGTGAGTCTGCAAATCTTACTTCGTTGTTGTCATATATTGCCTCCACAGTCTATGATTGCCACATAAAAAATATATTTTTTAGCTTAATTTGTGAGCACTTGTTCATAGTTTACAGTAAGTTCAAGGATGTGACATATACCAATATTTCTGTTTTCAGATCTGGAACATTTTGAAATCCTACCAGATGGGGCAGAAGTCATTGAGCAGTGGCAGCTTCTGATTTCAAGGACTTTGTTCACCTTTATTTACAGCATTTGCATCTGTGTCTTTAAAGTGATCTAATATGTATTGACTATGTACTAGCTTAGTACATATTCGTTTTTGTTATTTTAGTTTCACAAATTCAGTGGTTACCTGTAATGCTCAAGATATACAAGTAAAAAATCACCTTTACTTCTGCATCTGGGTCTTCAATTCAACCTACTGACTGAAGCTGACGGATTTGTATAAATGTTTTTGAAAGCACAGGCAAATTAGTTTGGCATGAGTTTTAATGTAATTCACAGTTCAGAAAAGTTCCATAAACATTTCCAAGTGCAAGTTCAGTGCCATCAACAGTAAGTTTGCTTTCTGATATTTAAAGAACAGAAATGGGTTTGGCATAAGTAAAGGGTAGGTGTAACAGTCCATCAATAGACATAAAGTGAAATGTACTGTATAGTCTCAATGGGTTCAATATCACCACACCCCAGCCAAACCACTTCACCTGGACCTCTAGTCCCAGGTTAGAGCCCATGGACCTCCTTGCCGCCTCCTCCCCATGGCGAACTGCCAAAATAGAAAGGTAAACTTTTCATTAGTACCTATATATCTTACAAGATAATACAATAATGCAAACCAACACTACTTGTTGTAATCAACAAAAGTACAGTTATTGTACAATGCTGTAGTACTATTGTGCGATTTGAAATGGGTCTTCAGTGACAAACTACACTAATATTGGCATTGTTATGCCAAACACCGGACACTAAATGGATTTTGATACTGGCCTGACAAGGGGAAATAAGGCAAGCTAACCGAACATGAACGCTGGATCGTGAAATGGCCACCGATGAGAAATTTCAATGTCATCTTAGACCAAGATACCACTGACAACTTTAGAGCAATATAGCGATTTCAAAACGTGATATTAAGAGTTAATCAAAATGAATTCATGATGTACAAGTTAACTAATACCCTACTACGATTTTGTTATCAATTCACACCACACGTTGACAGAATACAGCGAGCTGGCTGATGTTATCGTAAATTAATTAACGTTACAATGATGGCTGCCACTGAGGATATGAGATGCTAACGTTAATCACAAAACAATAAAGGCAAAGATACATTTTTGTCAGTATGAGTTGCTGAACCTGTAACGCTAAACTGCTAAATTACTCTACGTTATTTTACCGTAACTTCAGCAAGGGAGGGATAGCTAACGTTAGTTTATTTTACCTAGAAGCTAGAATCTGCAAACTCAACTCTTCATTCTCAACTTTTCAACCGTTCACCCGAATACCTTTCAGCATACAAAATTAAAAAGTGTCTGAACATGGTATTAAGAAACATACATGAACTTCACGTTAGCAGATCAAACTTACCAGCAAATTATGTTACAGCAATGTCTGTGCCAGTCCATCTTGTAGGCCTAACGTTACAGATAGCTTAGCTGAGGCTGCTCGGCTGACGACGAGGCGGGTTCACCGGCTTGCTCAGGAGGTGGGCGGGGTTAGGATTTCCCAAGGTTTTCCAAGATGGCGCCGCCCATACCGCCCATAAACGGCTTCATAACCGTTCTTCAGAAAATCTATGGGTGACGTCACAGACGCTTTGTCCATATTTTTTACAGTCTATGGTTTAACCTAGCAACCAGCATAGCAACCAACACAACTAACCTAGCAACAGCCTAGCAACCACCTCATGTACCCTAGCAACAGCCTAGCAACCATGTCAAATACCCTAGCAACAGCCTAGCAACCACTTCCACAGTTACAAACTAGCAACCAATATAGCAACCAATGAGTTTAACCTAGCAACCAGCATAGCAACCACCACAAGTAACCTAGCAACAGACTAGCAACCACTTCATGTACCCTAGCAACAGCCTAGCAACCATGCAAAATACCCTAGCAACAGCCTAGCAACCACTTCCACAGTTACAACCTAGCAAACAACATAGCAACCAATGAGTTTAACCTAGCAACCAGCATAGCAACCACCACAACTAACCTAGCAACAGCCTAGCAACCACCTCATGTACCCTAGCAACAGCCTAGCAACCATGCAAAATACCCTAGCAACAGCCTAGCAACCACTTCCACAGATACAACCTAGCAAACAACATAGCAACCAATGAGTTTAACCTAGCAACCAGCATAGCAACCACCACAACTAACCTAGCAACAGCCTAGCAACCACCTCATGTACCCTAGCAACCATGTCAAATACACAGGCAACAGCCTAGCAACCACTTCCACAGTTACAACCTAGCAACCAATTTAACAACCAATGAGTTTAACCTAGCAACCAGCATACCAACCACCATTACTACCCTAGCAACAGCCTAGGAACCACCTGAAGTACCCTAGCAACAGCCTAGCAACCATGTCAAATACCCTAGCAACAGCCTTGCAACCACCACAACTTCAACCTAGCAACCACCATAGCAACCAACATGATTACCTAAGCAACCAGCATAGCAACCACTTAATTTGGCATAACAACCAACATATGTACCCTAGCAACACTATTGCAACTATATCTGCATTATTTGTTTTTACTCTGTATGATATTTTACATCATATTTTTTGCATTTTCATGCACTGTATTTCCTTCAGGAAATGCTTTTCTAGTTTATTCTTATTAATCTATTCATTATTTTCTTTATCTACCTGGATATTTACCCTATATACATCTCTCTCTCTTTCTTCTTAATAAATTCTATATTTTCTTACACCTTGAAACCAGATATATTATCCAATTTATTTGTTTATTATTCAATTAAATTGAAAGACCCTGTAAATTCCTCCCTCTCTGTGAAATCTAAGTCTTACACAGGAAGGGTTACACGTGCTCTTGTTCGCTCTAGGTTCCGGGAGATTTTATGTAATTTGCGGGCATCAGGATATCAATATGTGGGACTCAGACTCCCAAAACTTCGGGAGACTTGGTGTGTCTAGCTAGACAGCACTTTGTCGCCAGCACAGAATGTACAACGTACCTTAATGTTGTCATGTTTAGCTGACCCAAACTCAAAATAATGACTGTATAGATAAAACGTGCATCTCTCTCCTCCCTCCATTGTTGTTTACGTTTGTGTCGCTGCGTGGTTTTACACATGAGTTGTCCTCATGCTGACAAGAAGAAAGCAAATAATATATCTTTTTACCAAGGAAAATGACAAAAATAGTAACGCACAGTGATTTAGATAAGTAACTTTAATCTGATTACTGGTTTGTAAATAGTAGCGTGTTAGATTACTCGTTACCGAAAAAAGTGGTCAAAATCACTGGCCATAAGTCAGCACCAATTAGCTTCCATACATTCCATATATTCTGCGCTTGTATGACATTATCACAGAGATGTCTCACAGAGATTATTTTGCAGTATTTTTAAAATATAAAAAGACAGTCATTTTCTTCAACCAAAAAAAATACAAAATTGTATAGCAGCTTTACATCATGCAGTCATATGCAGTGTCAAGGGCCTTTTCAATTCAATACACTTTTTTTATCACTTCCTCTGATACAGAGAATATGATGTCTGACATTGCACTGGCATCATATTCTCTGTAAATATCAGTGTAGCATCAAAATCATCTTGATTGAGTGTATTTTTTAGTGCGTTTTTAGACCTATAGTTTGGTTACTTGGTCCGCAGCAGTCAATACATTTAAATGTTGCAAACAAACTTTTGTCCGGTTTGGTTTCACACACGCATTGTTTACTAGGCGGACCACCTGCGTGGGAATTGAGTGGACAGCTCCCTCTGGTGTTTATTCCGGCTATTTCGAGCTACTTTGTTGTAGGCTACACATTGGAGTGACAGTTTTGCTGGGCGATCTTGGCTCATTGCATCTGTGACTTTGGGCTCTATTTTGCACACTGGCGCATGGCGTAAAACTCGCTTTCCACCCGGCGCGAAGTTTAATTCCTTATTTTGCACGTTTATTTTTTAAACAATGCACCCAGGGGTGTGGCAATTAACAACTTCAATGTCATTCTCATTGGTTTAAATGATGTTATACGCCCCAAACACACCCATGACTGATTGAAAAACCTAGGAACACCTTGTTGCGCCATGCGCTCGACGTTTGATAACGAAAACCCTCCCAATATGGACTGGACACATCCTACTAAATTTGAATAGGCTTTTGACTAGTGACGATGGGCTTTTGACTGTCATGATAGGGCCCCTCTGGCCAATTGTTGAGTTTGGAAACGAGTCGTGACTGGAACTAGAAACTAATATGATTTACTCAGCCGACCATACAGTATGAAACATTGTTTGTATCTCCTCATGCATCCACATTTGTCCATGTTTCACGTTATTGCCAATCGAGCATGCTATTTATTTAGGAAGTGAATAAAGGTATGAAATGTAGGCCTAATTTGCAACGATCCAGTGATTTTAACTCCCATCATTTACTACAACTAGTAAGTAAAGGCTCAAATGCACTTGAGTTCGATTAAAACGAACTAAAGGCGTGAAAATCAATGTATTTAATTATTTTTGAGTTTTTTATTTTAAAGTAATCCAAAAGTATTCGGATTACGTTACATTATTTTTGTAATCCAATGCATTAGGCTGTTACAAAATTGATTTATGATGGCAAAAATTGCTGTGTAGTCTGTACTCAGTAATGGATTACATTTCAAAGTAATCTGACCCAACACTAATTATTGCTTAGACGAGCCACTTTGCCTCCCATTTACCAAGATTGTACACAGACACTTGCATTGTTTTTGAAGCAAGCACACACACTAGACGGCAAGGAGAATGAGAGGTAAGTTTTGCTGAATTTGACAAAAGTAGGATAATAATGCATTAAAACCAAGGATGGCACCTTTAACCTTGTTGCCAGACAAAACACACATGTTTTTTACCCTCAATAGATTTGGAGAGTTCTAAGTCAGATCCAAGCAGCTCATGGCACAGCTGCTCCACCACCTCCCAGGCATCCACGTGGGTTTGGTCTAGACGAGTAAGGTGCTCTGCCACCAGGGCCCTCTCCTGCTCCTCTAGTTTCTGACCCAAGGCCTCGTCTACTTGCCCTCTACTGACCTCTACCTGATCTCTCAGGACCTCAACTGAAGCCCTGGGTTCACTCTCCAGTCGAGACACTGATCCCTCTCTCAGTATGGCTGTGGTGAGGGTGGGGAATGTGGGGAACGTGGGGACTGGGGGTTGTGCAAGTCTACGTAAGACAACAACCAAAGTCACAAGACATAATGATGCTGATACAAGTTCACACTCCTCAACAATATTAAATATACTTTTAAGACTGAAGATGGAGACATGTTAATGAAATACAAAGATGTTTTGTGTTTTTGTTTACTAATTCACTAAAAACAGATGCATATCCAAAGTGACTTACAACTACAACAATAAACCTTATTAGCATTAAAATGAAGTTTTAATTTAAATAAATTATAATCATAACCACGGACTAATAATAATAACAATAATAACAATTACAATAACTATAAATATTTGCATGAAAGATACTCTGATTATGCTTCTTTGATCATGAAAAGAATATTCAACTGTTCATTGTTGACATCAATCTGTGATCTTACACTCTGAAACAGGGATCTCCCTGAAGAAGTTGCAGCTGCAATCCGATCTGTATTTGAATCATTTTATATGTTAATCCCACAATTCTAACGGACCTATATATAAATTACATACAAAAATGTAAAAATTATGGAAAACATAGATATGTTCTTTCTAACCTTAAGAAATGAGTTGTCTAACTTGCTGTGCTTGCTCATGTATCCCTCCAGGAGGCAGTCTCGAGTCACATAACCACAGCCAATAACCTCAACAAGATTTAAGTCTACATAGCCAACCTAGTATTATGAGGAAAAAAAAGAGTGACAAGTACTAACGTAGGGACACAAAAATAAATTATCAAATATCTGATCAGATTTATCAGATTCTGCTAAATGTGTAGACTTTCCTAACTTTTTCACCTTCTTGTAAGATCTTCCTCCTTTTCTGTCCTGCAAGAAATAACAGACAATATAAAGAAAGAACAGTAGATTTAGTAGACTTTAAGTAATTTACTACTTAGTAATTATAAAACACTAACAAATGGGTAATTGCAGCATCTGACCTTACGGACTGAAACTCTACATATGCAGTTGCCGAGGACCCCCGTTGATACGTTGACAGTAGCTCCACATTCAAACACAATCTCCTTCCTCCATCGAACAGTGTTGTTAAACACTTCATTACTGCAGGCCATATAAATACCAAAAGCATCGTCATTTCCCACTGACATCTCCCACTTTACATCATTAATTCTGAATATGGCTGAATCCACCTTCTCTCACCTCTCTGTCACCTCCTTAAAGCTGCCGTCAAGCAAGCGAACCTTACAAAAAAGCCATCCAGTGACTTGTGGTACATTTGCTAGCTCATCCAGAAACAAGGAGACAGAGAAACTATGTGTGCAAAGCTGTTTCCTCACAAAGGCATGAGCTTGTGAGAGTGCCGATGCCCATCTTCTATGGTCCATCTGGCTTTAATGTGTGTTAAATGATCCAGTCTGTAAGTAATTTTTTGTCATGGTCAGTGCTACTGACTGAATCATCAGAAAAAATCTCTATCTACATAGCTTTGTGACATCATACGGTTCTAAAAACAAATGCATCATGAGGTGATGCTATGAAAGATTTAAAAATGCTGTATTTTTTTACAGTGCAATGTTGAGGTAGCACATTCTTATTAAGTTTCCTATAATGAAAACACTATTTGTGCTAGAATAAAATACAAAAAAAGTTTGCAGGACCAGTATGATCAATCAGAAGAGAACTTTAAACGCCTCAAAAATAGCAGTGGATTTTAAGGACTAAATGCTCCAGTTAATATATGTGATCAGCCTGTGATTAGCGCAATTTCTTGGCTCATATATCTGCATTTTGAAATGGGGAAATAAACACCACTCACACCACTAATCAAGAAGGCACAACAAAGACTTTACATCCTTAGAAAACTGAAGAAGTTTTATGTGAGCAAACATATGTTGGTGAATTTCTATAGAGCCATCATAGCTTAGGTAGGTCATAGGTATGGGAGCTCAGATAGTCGCACCAAAAGGAAATTAGAGGGGGTTGTCACCAAAGCCTCCGACATAATTGAATATATTTTCAAGATGAATTCAAACTATTAATTTCATTCTGATATGCGAGGCAAGATAATCCCATTTAGAGTAGCTGTGACTACCTAAAAACATTACCTATATTACCAGAAGATACTATGTGACTTTTTTGTAAATCGCTTTGGACAAATGTGTCTGCTAAATTCCATAACCATAACCATATTAAACACATTTCCTTATGTCCGATTACGTACTTTAATGTGTGATTGTGTGATAGTTTAAAAAATGACAGAATTATTAGAATAAAAAAAATCTAATTTACACAAGTTCACAACATCTAAATACATTAGGTTGTCAATATGTTCTTGCTTTAATGACAATAAAATGTGCATATGTACATAACAAATGTTTAAATCACTGAAAAATAAATAATGCATTTAAGCTTTGATTGAAACCAGTGTGTTTGTATGCATTTGATTGAAATATGAAAAAAGGGAAAACATTTGAAATTACGCAAAAAAAAACATGCCAACTTGATTTAGCAGTCCCAAGGATCAAAAAAATCGTTCACCTTCTGACCCATGACAAATCAGTCTCCTCAATGTCCAAACCTCAAACTTGGCAATACTTTCACCACATAATTCCATAAGCATTCTTAAGAGAATGCTTGCCTTGCCTTCCCTTGGGTTTGAAGGATCCACAATTCAGAAGGAAAACAGCTTTCATTGTCAGTTCCATTTTCAGTAGACTCAGTCCTGAGACTCCAGGCCCATCTGTTTCAAAATCCGCTGTTCCTTTCTGGCCCGCATGCGCTCCTTAAACGCTTCAAGTTCTTGCCTCTGTTTAAAAAGTCACAAGTTAGAGGGGGCAATGGCATAAAATTAGTAGGCATAATCTAATCTAACCATCACAATGCCATGATCCTCGAGATGCACACATAATGCACATTATTTACACTTACATGCATCTTCTCATCTGGTGGAAAGATTTCCCTCTGACGTGGAATGGGTGAGGGTAAGAAACGTAGAGAAAACAATGTTTTTTTTTCTTTCATTAATTTAATCAATTGGAGATATAGTTTAAAGGTGACTTGACATTTTCATAACAGATGACTAACCTTCCTTTTGACAATGTACTCTTCAAAATACTCAGCTTGGTTTGATATCCAAAACATGGCAACGGGGAAGGACAGGTACAGCATCATCTGTGGAGAGGCTATCTTGTAATTGTTTAATTAACACGGTTCCCTACTGACAGAAACCCGTCTAGCTCTAGGCTATAATAAAGCAACTGCTTCTGAAAAGGTAATATGGACAGAACTGCTGTAACAATATATAAATAACGTTTCAATAAATAGTGATGACCGTTTCCTACGCCAGTAGGACTGATTGTGGGTTACCTAACAAACCATGTACATGTTCCACAAAAACTGTGATCTACTACATTATCTGAAATATATTGCATCATAGCTGTTAGCTGCTAACTAGCTGGCTAGCCAAACGTTACTGTTATGTGACCGCTTGCTTCAACTAGGCGGTCATTTGCTGAAGATGATCAACTATAACGATTGTTCATATGACACTAAATGTATTACCTAATATGAAACTGAGAGGCAGTACTCACTCTAAAAATCTCTATTTTAACACCCATGTTTACGCATGAAAAAGCAAGCAGTGCACTGCAACCACTCCGCTCTGCTCCAACCTTCACGTTACTTCCGCCTTTTCGACGATGTCTTGACGCTGGATGATGACGTACGTTTCATAACAACACCCCGGGTTTTTATGTGGTTTTAACTTTATTTAAAAAATTGTGGGGTCTGGCTCATCACTCAAACCCAGTTATACTATAAGCAAAGATATCAATTCTCAAAGTATTCTCAGTTATCGACCTACTTTACCACATTGATAAATATCCTATAAGGATCATTTTTACAGAAATTCGTCATGCCTTTTTTTAATGAAATATATCTAATGTAGGCTATGCAACAACAACAGGATTAATAGTTTTAATGGTCGCAATATGGCTTTCAGTGCTATATCACATTTAACTTCAGGTGGACTGTTTCTGACCAAGAGTGGGAATATCTGCCACTTGGGCTCTAAACCTATGGTCATTTGGACCCCTACCGTCGACTTTAAAGCAGCACTGTCTGGAAGGCGTTAGTCGAGGGTTATGGTTGAGGTTAGGTAACATGACGTCGACGGTGGCAGCGATGCCTTGAAGTCGATGGTAGGGGCCCAAAAAACCATCAAGCACTCTAAAAACACCTGACAATAAAAAAAAAAAACAAGGGTCCATTATTTCCATGTTTCTTAAGGCTCTGGCTGTTGTCTTCAGTGGCTGGCTAATTCTCATCCTACCCATTTTCAGTGACTCTGAGGGCCCTGGACATTTCATGGCCTTTCACAACCTACAAGTACACATGATTGGAGCCATTGGAGTATGGTATTGAATGTAACTACATTTTCTTAGACTTGATGGTCTCTTCCAAGTGCAAAATGCATCACAACAGAACATTATCCATGGAAGAGTACAATAACAATGTTGATTTTTCAAGGCCTATAAAATGACATTTAATAAAATAATATTACCAGGATTTTCATGCCAGTGGTAACCCTGAGCAGATAATGCCAAATGGAAGGAAGAACCCTATAATGAGGAACATCCCATTTCGAGGAGGAACGTAGATCAAAAGATCATAAACTAAAACTTCCAGAACAAATCAAAAACACACAGATGTAGTTTTTTTTGTTTCCTTTTAATTTTCTATAAAAGAGATGAGTTTATTCCATGATCATAACAGATTGAATCATTGACCTCGATAGCCCACTCACATACCAAACAAGAATCGAGGAAAATGTTAAAAACACGAAAACCCAAAAAAACAAAATGAAACGAAAAGAAAAAAAGGAAAAAAAAAGTGAAATAAAATACCTGAATAAAGCAAACTTGCTGCTGAGCAACACGGTCAGCACATTCTCTGGAGAGTCATATCTATGGCACATTAACATCCAACTCTTACCATGAAAAAGCAAGCACACATGTAAAGGCTTGAAGTAATGAAAAGTGTTCTGTTACTTTACTTTTCATTAGGCCAATGAACCAGTAATGTGTATATATATTTATATATAAAGTTAAACATGTGAACTTCCAAAGGAGAGAAAGGAAAAAATGAGTGTTGTTAGCAAAGCAACTCGTTCTTTTGAAGTGTTCTTGAATTTGAAGTCACTTCCTGTGCCACAGAAGACCATAACAGGCATTCATACCAACCAACATACATACATACATACATACATACATCACACACACAACATACAGTTATGCAATCATACACATGCACTCACACTGACAATAATGGTTAAGTGTCTGTGCCAACATGTCCACTTAACAAAAACTGGGGAGAAAAAAAAAAAATACCAGGTACATAGAAGTCCAGCTAAAACTAGATTTTTAAACCTGAATATTGTAATTGGGTAAAATATAAAATGCTGACTTTCCTTTTTTTGCCTTTTTACACAAGCTCTCCCCTTAAACCCCACCCCCTCCCCTTCCCAAAGCCTTCGGCCAACCGGCATTTTCCCACCCTTGCCCTCCCCAACGCAATATATGCCAACTAGAATCGCAATACGATACAGGCACTGGAGAAAAACACCATAAGAGAAACTCTGAGGATCCGCCAAGGTTTCAAGTTGTGCCCCCAACCCTCTCACTGTCTCAAATAACAGAATTATAACTCACATCCACTAGAATTGAACAATAACAATGATATAAAATCAGAACTGTTTTTGATTTTTTTTTTTTTTTTAAGTTTTATGTTTCAAATCTTTTGTGTTTATTATATCTAGTACAGCATACAGAGTGTCTCTGCTTCGTCATAGTTTAAATGATTTGTGAAAAGGAGTCATGCAAAGACTAGCTTCCATCTTGTGTTCCGTCTCCGAGCTCTCCCTAAAGGATCTTGGGTCTCCGTCTGTCAAAAACCATCAGCTGTGCTCAACATAGCCAAACAAGCTAGATGTTAATGCTCTGATCCATTCTAACAATGCTGTTGGGTGAAAATGAACCAGTTTGCAGATAGAAAAGAAAAATACAAAATTTTGCATCTCTTTGTACAACAGACATAAATGTTCAAAGTTTGCTTGAATTAGTTTACAAAAAAATCAAACCAAAGGACAGCTGAGCAAGAAGGCCCAATGTAATGGAGCTCTCCTGTGGTAGTTACGAGCTCTGCACTAGGGTGAAGTGAAATTATGGAAGAATGGATGCATATTTTATGAGTTTTGCCCTCAATTAACACTTGTAGGGAGTAATGCATATATTAGTCTATTTACTATCAGGCTAGCTAGGCCCATTGGGTGGGGGACTGGACAAGAAAAATATATTTATATTTTAAGAAAGACACAAGTTAAATGAAGAATTTCAAGACTAGAACTTCAGCATAAAAGGAAATAGTTGTTTGGCATAGACATAGATGGAGAATGGCATTGATAAGAGGGTTAAAATATAAAAAAAGAAAATGAAAAACAAAACAGTAATCATAGAATAAGAAAATACCTTTTTACAGTAGATCCAACATAATGAAAAAAATCTGCACATTGTAACACTCCTCTCTGGTTTGTAAATAATGGATCATATCTTTGTTCATACGTCCAGGTCAGTGAGTATACTGTTTTATAGTACATTTGCGTGTGCGTGTGTGTGTGTGTGTGTGTGTGCATATGTGTATGTGTATGTGTGTGTGTACAGGTCAGAGGCGTAAGGCAAGCTGCACCTCCTCCTGAGAAGTGACAACCCAAGATTTCATATTTAAGTGCCCATCCCCACCCTGCAATCTGCTTGGATGTGTCCAAAAAACAAAGGGGAAAAAAAAGTGAGAGAAAAAAAACAAAACAGCCTCTTGTCTCGTTGAGCCCTCCTCCCACGGCGCATGGCAGTTCTTGGATGCCTTAAACGACAGGTAATCAAGAATATTTAAATCATTATCGGAATCAATCGTCCGCTCCATGGTGGTGGCGTCAGCCCACTGCTCCTCGCTCTGTCTCACAAAGTGCCACGCCGATCAAGTCCTCCTAGGCCCTTGCTGCCATGACAACGTCACATCCGCAGGAAAATGAAGTCGCATAGAGGCGGCGGCGGCAGCAGCAGTCAAGCTAAGGGGCTCCCCACCTCTGTGCGCAGGAGGCCAGGGCCGTCCTTCAACTCGTGGATGCAGCCTGCCTCAATATGGCAGGCTATTTTCAGAGGTTCTACGGGGACCAGTTCAGGATTCGTTATTCCATCGCCCTGTGTGTTTACGATTTTCGTTATCCCATTTGTTTTTTTGTTTTTTTAATCTCCCCCAAAGGAATTTGCAGTTTGTTTATTGTTGTTTTTTCATTTATTCCTTTCAGTTCGGCGGGAAGTTAAAATCATGATTCTCAGAATAAGTTCTCCTCAAAGATGGCCATTAAATCACTTTGGAAATTCATGTCAACCATAGCTGCCATCTGAAAGAGAATAAATCATTTGCATATATGTCAAACACTATAATAAAATATTAACATATCACGCACAATATACACATACAATAAAAGTAAATACATTATTCATATCCATATGCATATTTGAGTATGTGTACAATACATACTATACTACATAAATGAACAAGACTGCCAATGTAACACGTCAAATTTCGGTCCTGTGTTTCACAAAGGATTGTATAATTTCTCAATGCCCACCAAAAGCTTATTTCTCACTCTTGTTTTACGATCTGTAGCCATTGCTGTACTGAATCCAGTCATTTTCTTTCCCTTCTATAAATTGGAAGATTATTCCATGTTGCCTTTCTGTTTTTCTTCAGTGTATATACATCTCTCTGTGTGTATAGTACATGTGTGGGTGTCACGACTCTCCAAATCCTCGATTTGATTTAATTTCTTTAAATGTGAGCACAGTGAAATTAAAAAACACAGAATGATAATTTGACTGTTTTAGCACACTCCGAAGAGATACAAGGTTAGTGTTCATGAAATATTAATGTGCATTTTACCCCTTAAAGTAATTCCGGACTGTAACTAGAACTTCTTATCACTTGCAAAGTTGAGTGACTTGGTGTTAACTGGTGTGAATGAATGAATCACAAATTTTTTCCACACTAATCATTTCAGAGAATTAGAAGGCAGTTCGCATTTTTTTGTGCTTTTTCCCCCTCTTAGTTTTACGTGACATTGGGGGTGTGTGAGTGTGTGTGTGCGTGTGTGTGTGTGCGATGGGGTAGCTCACCGCCTCTCTCCTCCTGCGTTCCTGCTCTCGGCGGCGCAACATCTCTCTCTGATGCTGGTCCAGAGCACTCTGGCTGGCGGTCGGTGGCGTCGGGGGGGCCTGCGTGGGCTGGGGGTTGGCCGGCGAGTGGACCTGGCCCTGCGTCTGCGAGTGCGACGCGTGCTGCTGCTGCTGCTGCTGTGGTGGCTGCTGGGCTGGCTGCACCTGTGGTGGCTCCTGTCTCCGACGCGGCTCCTCGTGCTGCCGCCGACTCGGCTCCAGCGAATCCTCCTCATCTCGACCCCTGAGGAAGGTCACACAGAGGTCAAAAGGGTCAAATTCCCGATTGGGTGTTTATTATAGCATTATATGTTTATCGTAGCGTCATTGTTACCATCATGACAACACAGAAATTCTGTTTTTGCCAACATGATCAGAAAAACAGCGGCACTAAAATACTTAGTAATCTTTTTTTTATATATATATTTTGGCTTCTTATGCTCACCGTAGCTTCTCCTGTTCACGGCGCTGGCGGTCCTTCTCGGCTTGCTCGGCCTGGGCCTTCAGGGCCTTCTCTCGCTCCTCCTTCTCGCGGGCGAAGCGGCGGAACTGCTCAAAAGAGTCACTCGACGACTTGAGTGCCGACGACGGTGTTGAGGTCGACTTCTGGGCCAGACTCGACCACGAGCCCATGTTCTTTAACTTCACGTCCTGTCCAACCATCACAGGGGGGGGAAAAAAAACGCATCTTTCAGTGATGATTTCCCACACACATGCTAAACAAAATTAGAATTCACAGCCAGTGGTACAAGTCATATGTCAAACACCACTTTTGTGGCAGAAATATTTTAATTTCAATTGAAAGGTAAACAGTAGTAACGCTAATGATTCAAAGACAAAAACTTTGAAGAGGAGAAAAAATGTGCTATAGCTAGCTACAATATATTCTCATATGTTGTGTCTATGTCATTAGCTTGTGCATAGGTCATTCGTCTCCTCCAATGGTCTTAAAATGTGATGTGATGCAGCAGTCCCTTGACCCACCTGTACCTTTTTGGGGGCGACGGGCGTTTTGGGCTCCTGTTTGAACTTGTCCTTCTCTTGCATTGAGGGGGGGAGATCAATCGAGCGGATGACAGGCCGCGAGCTGTCCGACGACTTAGGCTCCCCTGTAAACATAACCGATGGTCAGACACTATTACAATCAGGGGCATGATGGGCACAAATGAATTGGGCAGGGTGGGGTTATGTTATTTCCATTGAGTATAATGTTATTTTTAATGTTATTTTTTGCACCAGAGTTAAAGTAAAAAAAAAAAAAAAAGTGAATCAGCCACACACACACACAGAGTCAGACACAGACACACGCACATATTCTCTAGAAGAGCAGTCTTGAAGCATATATTGACCCAGAGGCGTTGCGGTTACTCACTCTGTTGGCCGTGGACAGGTATAACCTTTGGCTCCGGATGCTTGTGGGAGTCCTGGCGCATGGCGGGACTGAAGGGCTCCCCCTGCATGACTGGTGATGGGGGCAGCTTCTCCTCCTTCAACGCGCCCAGAACTGAGGGAGGCCTCTGCTCCTGACACAACACCACCAGAGCGTCAGTAATACTGAGCAGAATCAATCAGAAAATACCCATACACTGACCAAACACTCATACCCAGACACTGACCAAACACTCATACCCACACACTGACCAAATGTTCTGCACAATTAAACAATGAAAGCCTCTGGACAGTTAGGAAACCCGCCGATGGGTGGTGTTGTGTCAAACTAAGCTGGCAGGCTACTGATCAGAGTGCCGTTTTTAATACCTGTGGGTCAAAATTCTATCTTTGTAATGTAACCGCTACAGGGAACACCTGCACAGAAAGCAGAAATGTACTCCAACAATCAGAGTACATGTTTACATGGGTGAATTTTTAATCGATTGTCAGAACGGAGTACACCACTTCTGTCCATCCGACTGAAAATTTAATCAGATCAGGCTGAATCCAATCGCCTGACGTGTTGACACGAGGCATTTATATCCCGATTGAGCCATTACTCTGTTTGTAATCAGACTAAACGTGTCCATGCAAACAGGGCTAATGTTGATCAAAGGAGTATGTGCAAACATTAGGCCTAGCACACGCACGGGAGATTAAGATTAAGGCCGCTGTGACTCACCTTTTTGGGTTGCAGGTTGTGTGGGGGAGACTGGTGCATGGGCTGGTACTGTGAGATCTGGGGGGAATGCATCATGAGAGGAGACTCCCTCAGGTGACCTGTCATAACACAAAACAAGACTCGAGTTAGCATTCCACAGAGCAGCGTGCATGCATGCCCTCGTGCCATAGGAATGGGTGCAAGGTGCCACTGTCGGGCACAGAGAGCTCTGTCCCTTACCGGTGTTGTAGGGGTCTGCCTTGTGTTGACGTGGAGAGGGATGCTGTTGCTGAGACTGCTGTGACTGTGGCTGCTGCTGCTGCTGCTGCTGCTGTTGGATGATCTGCTGTGCTTTACTGGAGGGCATGGAGACTTTATGCGGCGCTGGCTGTGTCTGATTGCCGGGCATGGGACCCTGGGAGAAGCCCATCTGCTGCTGTTGCTGCTGGGGATGTTGTTGTTGTTGTTGTTGTTGTTGTTGTTGTTGTTGCTGCTGCTGTTGCTGCTGCTGCATGTGTCTGGCCTGATGCTGCTGCTGCTGGAGCTGCTGGGTCGGGGTCTGCGACTGTGCGGGGAGCTGCGACGGAGCCAGCTGGGATTGGACCTGCACGGACTGAAGCAGAGGAGGCTGCCCTGCCTGCTGCTGTTGCTGCTGTCTATTAGGCAGGGACTGCATCAGGGAGGCCTGTTGTTGTTGTTGTTGTCTGCCCTGTAGGTGCTGCAGGTAGAGCTGCAGGTTGGGGGTGAGGGGCAGCGTGGGCCCGGGCTCCTCGTCATCCTCCAGCAGCATCTGGGGCGGCTGGGAGGAGAGCAGGCCCTGCGGGGTGAGGGTGGGCGGGGAGAGCGGGCGCTGGCGCAGGGGCTGCGGGGGGTGCATGAGGTGGGGCGGCAGGTGGTGCTGAGGGGGCTGGGGCTGGGGGGGGTGGGGGCTGGGACTGGGGCTGGAGCTGCTGGGGCTGCAGGGCCTGCTGCGGAGGCGGGGTGGGGTGCTGCTGCTGCTGCTGCTGCTGCTGCTGCTGCTGTGACATGGTCTGCTGGGGGGGCTTGGGAGGTAGAGCGGCCGCCCTGTTGCTGGGCCGGGAAGGCTGCTGAGGCATGGCGTTGTGCAGAGCTGAGCACAGAAGAGGAAGGAGGAAGAGGAGGAGGAAGGAAAAAGATGGAGAGGATCAAAGAAACATTCCTTGTCAGTCATAGGAAAGTATTCCACTCATTTACATCCTAATTATAAACAAGGTTTGAAATGTTCCCTTTACAAGTATTTATCATGGCTAAGCGGGTAATTCAGCAACTATGGCTACCATTATGAGTCTAGCAAAACTGATTAAAGATAAAGAGCAGTCCCTTAGTTGGAGTAAGGCAGACAGAAGTGTCCTGCAGGGGTTTTACCTGGAGGGGGGAGTACGGCGTGCTGATTGAGGAAAGGATGGGTCTCGGGGGACACGGTGCCGCCGGGCTGCGGTGCGCCCAGGTGCGGTGGCGGTCCGGCGGGGGACGAGGACTCGCTGGCGTGGTGCGACAGGTGCATGAGGGGCTGCCCAAAGTTGGGCAGGGAGTCAAACGTGTTCTCCAGGAGCTGCGAGGACTCCAGGGCGGCGACGGGCTGCGGTGGGGGCATGTAGGCCACGGGCGACGGGTGCTGGGGCTGCTGCTGCTGCTGTTTCAGCTGGGCCATGGGCTGCAGCACCTGGGGCGGGGGCAGCGGGGCAATGTGGGGCTGGACCAGGCCGGGCGCCAGGGCCTGGTGGTGAGGCTTCTTGCCCTCCTTCCCCGAGTGACCCTTCTTCTTCTGCTTGGATACCATTCCCACTAAAGAGGCCAGCGAGAGTAAGTGGAGGAGACCAACACACACACACAATGTGCACATCATTCTAATCCTCACAAGAGTGCCTAATGACCTTTGACCTCTGCAGTGGTGTCAGTCTCACCTGTCTCGGAATCTTCACTGTCTGAGGAGCTGGACTCACTGCTACTGCCTGAGTCAGAGGAGGAGCCCTTGGTCTTGGTGGCACTCAGGGCTTCCATGGTCTTTTCTGCAAGGTGAAAAGGCAATGAACCGTCAGCATTCAACATTAGTATAAGCAATTATGTTTTATATGGACTATCTCTGTTATGCAACACAGTTAAATGTTTAAGGATCAAAAAGTACCAAAAAGATCAAAACAAAACAAAGAAAAACGCAGAGTTAAATGTTTAAGAACCAAAAGTACTAAACAAGAACAAAATAAAACAAAAGAAAAAACAGCACCACTAACCTGGAGCCTTCCTCTTCTTCCGCAGGCAGGACGAGACGTATCTCTCCAGCTCTCGCAGCGTGGAGGGCTTGAGCGTCTCAAAGTCGATCTCGATCTCGTCGGGGTTGGAGTTCTTGAGCGAGGGCTCGCGAGACTGGATGATGTGCACCACACGGCCTAGCTTGTCCCCGGGCAGCTTGTTGATGTCCAGGCTCAGCTGACGTTTCTCCTCGTACGTCATGGGCTTGCACTTCTCCGGGCCGCCTGGACCCCCAGGGGCCCCACCGGAGCCCAGCAGGTCCTCCTCCGAGTCCAGGCTGGGCACGGGCTGCAGGGTGGGGGGCACGGGGCCCGGTGGAGGGATGGAGCGGTTATTCTTCACACCGTCCTTCTTACTGTGGGGGGAGAGAAATAGAAATAACAATTAGGATAATACTGCTAATTCTGACAAATGTAGCCACAAAATGTACGATTTATTACAATTAGGCTTAGTACTGATGATTGAAAATATTTTTAAAGTATTACAAAAACAAAAAATCCCCCATGTTTAATAAAACAGTAACAGAGAAGCTACACCATTTGCGTTGCGTCCGCTACAGCAATTTGCTAACCACGGTAATCAATGAAAGTGGCTACACCAGACGTGATCGTGGCTAAAAAAAATAGACCAGTCTTCTAAAATGGAATTTACGCGTCAAGAATGGAACGCTACAATTACGCGCCTGGTCTAGCTTCCTTGTAAGACAGACAGCCAGAGAAGAGAGAGAAAGCGTATCTCTGTTGGCTTACCCAGGCTTCTTGGTCTTCTTAGGCAGTGGGTCCTTGTTGTTCTTGCTCTTCTTGGGGGGCGGCAGGGCAGGGATCGGGGGCTCGGGGAGCTCGTCCAGCGCAGAAATGCCTCCTGCTCCCGCCTTCTTTTTGTGCTTGTCCTTCTTCTTCTCCTTTTTCTCCTTCTCCTTCTTCTTTGGTTTGCTGGCCTGGGGCTGAGACAGGGCAGCCAGCTGCTCATGGACGGCTTTCAGCTGTGGACAAATCGGGAGGGGGAGACAGTCAGCAGGGGCTCCTAGCAACAGGGGCGGACATCCTGCACGCCTACAGTGTTATGACTTGACTGAAAGTTAACAAGCTAATGTGATGTCCAGTACAAATAGACATTTTCAGCAGTTCAAGTGCTTTCTGGACATTGAATCAAACCAAAGACCTTGATTGTGTTAGCGTCCTTGAAAGTAGAAAAACAGCAGGCGACATGAAATGATTTTTTTGTTGTCCTGAACTGCAGTGACAACCATGTGAGCAGGTAACCCGTGAGCAAGTTAAAAGTTGCTGAGCAGAAGTCTCTCTATGATTTAAGAATGCCAACCACTGTTGTTTGGACTGCTGAGGGGCGTTAACAGGTGTTAGTTACTACACTCTCCCACCTGCTCCTGAAGCTCAGCCAGTCTCTGAGCGCGTTCCTCCTCAGAGTCGTCCGTGGAGGAGTCCGACTCCGAGGAAGAGTCACTGGAGGAGTCCGAGGAGGACACAGGGGCCAGGGGAGGCTGCGTCTTGATAGGTGCTGGGTGAAGAATGGGAGCCGGCGCGGGAGTCAACGTCTCCTCAGGCTCGTCCGGCATCTTTGCAAAGCGCATCTCAAAAACGTCCTGAGGAGAGAGGGCCGAGGGAAACGTCAACGCAGGGACGTGAACTGGACATGATTTTATCAAGGCTAAGAGGGAACAGGTAGGTACAATTGGGAAACAAGTACCTGTAGTTTCCGTGCCATAGAAACCACTTCATGGTCGGGAGGGTTGTACTTGTAGCAGTTGGAGAACATTAACCGGACGTCACCTGCAAACTCCTGTGCGTCCCGGTACTGCCTGTTGTCCAGTTTAACCTGCAGCAGGAAAGGGCATTTAGTTATGTCTTACCACAGTAAGAGGAATGTTTTCACAAAATCTGATTCATTCAAGCGAGCTTTATTATCTGTAGGCAATGAGAGGCAATCAAAAATTCCATTATCGGATCATAACAATCTGCAGAGTACCATATGATATGTGAAGCATCCATCTTTTTATTTTGTTCCAACTTAGAGAAGCCCTATGCAACAATTTTAGCAAAAATGACCTTAATTATGCAGGTTGAGAGTCGTTCTGATGGTTCTACAACACTTTTTGGGTCGTTTGGTGGGTGCTTCGTCTCCCCCTAGTGCTTCTCCGCGGAAAAACCGAATATGCAACTTTCTGGTCCGGGACCGAACAAATCCGGATGTGACTCGGCGGAAGGCCTCGAAAATGTAGTCAGATTGTAGTTTCTAAGAAGACTGCAAAACGGACTCAGACTTGGCTTTGTTGCTGCTGAAATTGTAAGTAGCCTACCCTTGGGTGAACTTCGTTTTTGTAATGTGGTTTGATAGTCTCTTGAACAATGTGTTTGCTCAACCGTTTTATTGTGAGCCCTGTATGTGTTTAGCTTGGTTTATATATATATATATATATATATATATATATATATATATATATATAGCTCGCTAGCTAGTGGGGGTTTAGCGTAGCAGTCACTTGCTACCGAAGCTGCAGGGGGTGCTATGTCGTGAAAAATGCAAGCCAAAATCAGGCGAAAACCCAGAAACAGCGAAGGAATAACCAGACTTGCATAGGGCTTCTTTAAAATATTTAGTTGTAGTATGTGGAGGGGAAGCTATTAATATGCTATTAATGACACAGGAGAGCTGTCTTTGTTAGTTAAAGTTAAAAGGAGTTTGTTAAAAGTTTGTGAACATGACAAAATTAATTTTGTTTTGGGGGCCTTGTTAGCTTAACTGCTTCACTCAGAGCTGTGACAATTGGAAGAAAACCAATCAGAAGCTTCTGAGCCAATAGCCCGTCTCGTACACACCCACATGAACGCTCACCTTGATGGTGCTAAGGTCCATGGGATGCTTGATGATGTCGTGGTAGTCGTGCAGGCCCAGTGCATCCACGTCCACGGGCTTGTAGAATGGCCAGGCGTAGGCGGCATGCTTCTTGGCGAACATCTCCTTGACGATGCCGGCACAGTAGCGCATCTGCTCCTGCTGCTTGGGGCTGTGCGCGCCGCCGCCTGTGGCCAGAAGGCCCAGGTGGTGCTGCGAGTCCGGTGCCTCCTTCTTGGGCAGCTTGGTGGGCCGCATTGTAGCACCCCGCAGCGTCTTGCCCGACTTGGACTCGGCCGGCGAGGACTCGCTCAGCTGGTCGTTGGCTGTGGGCGTCGTCGTGTCTGCTTTCCGCTTCTGGCTTCTGGGAAAACGTGCTGTAAGCTAGGGACGAAGGAAGAACTGATCAGACAAGCCATGTCAAACAAATTGAACAAACTCAACAGCCGATATAGAGTGACTACGACTAATGAAGTAATTAGGATTCAGATTCCACTACAGGTAAAATAAACAGAAGCTTCATCAACAGAAGGCAAAGGCAATTTTATTTTTATCGCGCATTTCTTACCAAGGCAGTTCAATGTGCTTTAAAATCAGTAAAAAAAAGTATTTCTGTTAGGCAATTCTCATCATTACATATCATCTTATGTGTCATCATCTTGTACTTTTGTGCTGCTCTGAAAAAGGTCAATATAATTCACGAAGTCATTGAGATATCAACTGAAGGTGTTTTAATAGATGTGTGGAGTGGGCTCCCTTGGTCATCTGACCACTTACTTTGGGCTGCGGGAGGGAGACGCTCTGGAGGGTGGCCGCGGCGCTCTGCTGGATGGGTGGGGGCGGCAGGGTGGTCTGGGCGGGGGGAGGAGGCACCGACGTTATGATGGGGGGCGCCTGGGGGGCACAGTCCAGAGGGCCCAGCGAGTAAGGCGGCCCGAGTTGGGGTGCGTGCGTAGGGAGCATGGGGGGCACTCGCAAGGGCATGGGCTGCATGGCGGGCTGGGGAGGTAGCTGGGGAGGCAGCTGGGGAGGCAGCTGGGGAGGTAGCTGGGGAGGTAGCAGGGGCGGGCCCTGTGGTGGCGGGCCTCGGGTCTGCGGTCCCGGGGTCATACTGGACAGTCCGCGCGTGTGGGGGGTTGTCGACGGGGAGTCCATGCCGGAGCCCGGTTTCAAGTTAAGGCCTGGATATAGAGAGGGGGGGGTGAGAGTGAAAGAGCACAGAAAGCAAGAGGGAGAAAATACAAATAAGAGCATGAGCCAAGCTTCACATCCATGGGGAAGACAGTGAGTCACACGTACATCACACGCGTGAGTAGGCAGAGTTTTCAGGTCACAGTGGTGAGCAAGGTCTCCCACCAAAGACTGAACTCTGACTGAACCCCCCCCCACACACACACACACACACACACACACACACGGGGGCGCCATACCTGGATCCCGGCTCCTGCCGCGGCCACGACCTTTGCCCGTCATCACAGTGATCTCCGTTTCCTCTGTGGGCATCTCGGAAATCTTCTGCAGGAACATCTTCTCCAGGGCCTCCGCCATTAAGACAATGTCGTCCCCGGGCTGCAGGGGGCGACACGTGATTGGGTTCAAACAGGTTCAATAACACCCACAAGGCTTTTACCAGTAGAACAGTTTTGTATGAATTGATGCCTGAAACTGTGGAAGGAAAAGGTCCCATACCTTGTTGTAGATGTAGCAGTTGGTGAACATGGTGTTGAAGTCTTGGATACATTCTTGGGCATTAGAATAGTAGCTGTTCTCTAGCCGCTTCTTGATTGTTCCCATGTCCATAGGACACTTAATAATCTTGTAGTAATCCTGCAGGACAAGTAACAAAAAAGCCGTTAAGAGAGTAGGGCTGACATCAACAAAATATTATACTTATTTCGCTGAATTGCCATTTATAAATAAATTACAAATCCAGAGCACCCCTCTGCTGTACAGTGGCAACTAAATAATTTATTGCATGTATTTTTATTTGCTTTTTAGTTAAATTATATTCAAAGTTAAGAAAATGGATGATGTCTCCAGAGTAATTGTGAATAATTGTCATTGAGTAATTGTGTTAAATAACCGTGATCAATGTTGACCAAAATAATCATGATTGATTTGTTTTTTTGTTGTTGCCATAATCGAGCAGCCCTATCCATCAGCCACATGGTAATCATACTTCAGCCCAATTCGGTTATTTAGCGATGATGCAATAATAGGCTAATAAATCTTTTTCCGGGTCCAACGGCTTTCAAAGCCGCTCGGTTTTCTTCATAGACAGTAAAATAAACGATTTTTTTCCACTATTCAGTGTAGCCTTTAAGAAAATTGTCATCCTACTACTCACTTGTTGCCTCAACCTATTAAAAATCCTATTTTTCGCGGAAGCCTGCACGTAATCCTTGATTATATCATCTGGCTGCACAGCTATAGTAATTGCTCTCTTAAAGTTAACTGGTTTTGTTTTACTCCCAATAAAATGGAGGTGATGGTGACAAGGTTTATAAGTTGCAGAAACTGGCTGGCTGCGCTAGTAAACGTTTTTTGACCAAAAAGATGTTGGGCCCGTGACGTCAGACTTAACAACCGAATACTTTGCCCAGACCTGCCCTTGTTTTTGTTTTTTTTATCTATTTTTTTTAAAGTATATTTTTTTGGCCTTTTATGCCTTTAATTGACAGGATAGTGGAGAATGACAGGAAGTGAGTGGGAGAGAGAGTCGGGGTGGGATCTGGAAAGGACCACGGGGCGGGAATCGAACCCGGGTCGCCGGCGTACGGTGCAGGTGCCCCAGCCAGTTGCGCCACGGCTGGCCAGACCTGCCCTTGTTACTGACTGTCCTTGCAGTCATAAACCACAAAGGCCATGGCATGTGTGCCAGCTGCACCCATTATCACTCTGTATGTATTCCTCTTCCATAAACATGACCTTGCCAAGATGCGCGGGCTACACCAACAGCCATTTCTTATAAAAAATATTTATAGTGTCTGACAGAGTTATCTGAAAACAAGCCGGGAAACTTTGCATTTAAAATCTGTCCACTTTGTTGGCATGTCTGGTCTGCACTTCCTTACATAAGTTCAGACAAGAATTTGCTGCTCAATGTTTGTGGTGTGAGAGTATATCATAACTTTGACTCTGTATATTAAACTAAAGAAGAAAAATTATTTGCAATGATGTTTACAAAATCCAAACCCATTTACCCATTTTATTGCACTCTGAATTTGATAAATTACAAGGTAACACTCAGATAACACTGTCCACAACTACACGTCACATTACACATTCCTTAGGCTTGTGACGCTGGCAACAGCGTGGTCATCACATACTGAATGAACAGCTCTGCTGGCAGCCTAGGTACTCCCACTTTAGGCTGAGTTATACTAGCCAAATGCAATACACAGTTCTTAATAGGGTTTACCACAGATAGTACATGCAATATTCTGAATCTTGCAAGTTGTGGGTATGAATAACCTTGTTTGATCTTAATTTGTTTTATAGTATAGCAACTGATTTCTTCTCAAGGGGCTAATTTGTTTTAATGTGAAAACAATTATATGTTTGTGTATGTAGTATTTAACATACAGTAGGCATTTTAAACTTGAGTGGTTATTTTGTATTACTACAAATAAAAGAGACCAGAACCAGCGTGACGATGCATTGAAAATCGTTTCATAATCAATGAGGCCAGTGAAGATTTACACCTCCAGTGTAATCCTAGTAGAGGAACACTATACGCTGGTGCTATGGCCTTATGGTGTGCTCATGACGCGTCCGATATTCAGGAATCCCGCCATCCGACTCCGGAAAAATGACTTGAACGCAAAGTTTTGAAGTCAGGATTTTTAAAGTCGGGTCTTCAGAGTTTATGGTTGTGAATGAAGGCAGTATCAGTGCTCTGAAGTTTTAGTTTCAGTGGTGTGGTGTTTAGATCTCACAGTTGTAAGTGGTGTCATTCTCTACACTCTCTTCTTTTACTTTTACACAACAAGCCTTTAACCTTCCTACACTTATCCTAGAGATTTTCTTTTTTTTTTTTTAGTTTATTAGGTTTTAAAAACACTCAAGGCAGAAAAGTGTATTAAAAAAATACTCACAGGCAGGCTGAGTTTGACTGCATCTACGGGAGCTTGGAAGGGCCACGAGAACTGGTGCTTCCACAGGGACTTGAGAACCACCTTGAGCAGGTACTGCAGCTGGTTGGTCTGGCGCTTGGGCCGAAGGGGGTTGGAGGTCTCGGGGGCAGGCGGGTTGTGGGTGGGGACCGTCGGCTGGGCAGAGAGCTGCCCCTGGCCACCACTGCCGCTGCTGTGACCAGACATCTGCGCTGCGTCCAGACCGTCCCCCATGCTGGCGAGGTGCGGTGCGGGCACAGGGGCGGAGGGAAGGCCGGCGGGACACCACTCGTTCAGCCGCGAGCCGGGCGCGGGCTCCACAGAGAGAGGACCGCTGATTCCATTGCACTCCTCGCTGGGCTCTCTGAAAGGATGGAGGGAGAGAAGGAGAGTGAAAGAGGGGGAAGAAAGAGAGGAAGAGAATGAGGAATGTGGAGAAGGAGGAAAGCAGAGAAAAAGAAGAGGCTGTTAGAGATTACAGATCACTGGATCTCATGCAGAACTCTGCTGCTAGACTTTAAACTAAGACCAAGAAAAGAGAGCACATCATCCCTGTGTTAGCTGAACTGCACTGGCTCCCTGTTTCCTATAGAATTGATTTTAAGGTTCTGTTAATTACTTACAAAGCTCTAAATGGCTTAGCATTTTCACATATCTCTGAGCTTTATAATATCTTATCAACCACAAAGGAACCTTAGATCTTCCAATGCTAATATTTGTATTGTGCCCAAAGTGCTCCACAAGCAAAGCGTGGTGTTTTGTTTGTTTGTATTATTACATTTTTCTCTATTATTGTGTTAAATGCTCCAAATGTAAAGCACTTTCAGCTGCATTCTGTGTACAAATTAAGCTTATCATTCATTACATATGCACAGCCTCACAGTTGGCTTCATACCAATCATTCTCAATCCATCACGATAGGGGTGCACAGCATATACATTGTTTTCTCTCCCTTTTTGTTAAATAAATAAATAAATAAATAAATACATTTTTCTTCTCCTTTTTAAGATGTTGTAGGTCATGTCTGCGTTGTCTGTGTCTTCTGAATCTGAATGGACCCTGAGTCTGGCAATAAAAGTGATACAGCTTGATGATGTGTTGCGTTTCTTCGCTAAAGACGTGCCAATGTTTGCTGCTTGTCGTCCTGTCTCACCCTTTCTGCACAACCCCGATCTGCACTCTTTCTCTGATTCTGCAGAGATCTCTCTCAACAGCAGTTCTATGAACAGTTGGCCAGCTAACAATATACTCAAACCATAACTGAACCAGTCGCCAACAATTTGTATCTTTTGATAGAGTTTTCCGTCATGTACTTCCTGGTGGGAAACGGCTAAGAATAGCGGTCTCATATTGAGCAACCAAAAGCAGTCACAGTTGTCCAGTCTCTCTGACCTGATGTGGCCTCACTTCAGTTGTATTTTTCTGTAGTTAACTTTCCGGTAAAATATCCTATAAAGCTGCAAATTTAACCTACTTAGGTACCAGCACCAGGTTTATCAAATGCCAACTTGGTCCCAGCCAACTTCAGAACTACTGTAAGTCGCTTTGGACAAAAGAGTCTGTAAAATATCATAACCATAAACATAACCATACCACACCACAGAATTTTAGAACAGAGCAAAATGTGGCAGAATGTTATAACAGAGCAATTAGCCCAGTCAAAAGTGCTTCAAATTTTGTCAGTGGTTACTTCACGTGTTTGCAATTATAACCCTGATTACAGTCTGCCATCAAAGGCCATATTTTCCCAGGAACAGATTAGCTACTCGTATGCATTTGATTGCAAATACGCATATAGCCTAATTCACCTAAATAGCTCCATTACATTAAACAAGAAAATAACATGAAATATATATACATAGTCAGGTATAAAACACCAGTATATATGACATATCACTAATCAGCCTTAAAATATCAGGATATTAATTTATAATATATTAATAATATAATTTTGATCAACATTGCCCAGCCCTACAAGACCATCAACATATAATGTGCATAGAGTAACTGCATCCATTTGAGTGGATCCTCTTCTTTGCTACCATAGTAAGCCTCCCTACCATCACTCTCCATGTGATCTGCAGCATCCCTGCATGAGCTGACATCGTCGCCAGCAGCAAGACATATTGCATCCGTTCCCTTGGGAACCACCACTTCCTCCCAGTTCCTTTCTTCCTCTGCAATAGTTTAGAGCTCTGTCTGTGTCTGTGTGTGTGTGTTTGTGTGTGGTCGGACTAATTTTAGATTTTCTCTTATTATGCAGTATGATCATGGAACAGAAATTGCCACACCTTCCATAAATTGGCTGACCATGAGGAGAGAAATGACAGTTCAGTCTGACACCTCTGTTGCCCCCCCTTTTCTTGAAACCATTACATTGCATGTATATTGCCATGTCAACACAAAGTCTTTGGGGTCATTCCACGTCAGTTCAACCAGGGCCCACGCACTTAGGTCTCAAAAAACTCTCAAAAAAATTACCAGGTGTACCTGTGTTACCCAGGAGACACACTGTAAAATTACTCTTATGTAAGATCAATACTTTCCAAGATAAAGCCAGTTTTACAGGGGTTTGTTCGGCCTCTTTTTTTTGTCAAAGTTCACAAGCCCACAGCGCAAGAACTAAACCATGTAGGAGGCTCAAATTTTGCATGCTGGTACATAAATAGGAATAGTATGTAGCAAAATCGTTACGTTTGGTCTGGATAATCCTGCATGGTCATAGCTGTCCCTCAAAGTTGATACAAATTGTATTGGAGTTTTTGGCTGGGCTCTGTTTAAGCCTTCAGAAGACATATTTGTACTCAACATAGGCTCTTGATTTATTTTCCTTACTGAGATAAGTACCAGAAACACTCACACAAAAAGCAATGAACAGAAAATAAATCCCTTCAGGGTCTGAACAGCAGACCTCACAAGTCTGAAAAATCATTTTGGTTATCATTTTCAGAGCACCCAAACACCTTGTGGGAATATACAAAGATTTTTTAAATATGTTTTTCTTTACTCTCCATGATCCCTTCTTTTTGAAAACACCAATTTGACTTGTCTTATGCAAATCTTTCTTTTTTATTTTCCACCCTGAACATGGGCAAAATGCCCCATTGACATCAATATGTTTTATATAGTCACCACACTGCCACCTGTGGTTGTATAGAGTAACCTGTGGTAGCTCTATACAAAACATATTGATGTCAATGGTGCATTTTGCATGTTTGGCCCATAGACCCTTTGCATAGTTGAAATGCATCAACATCTTGTACGGCAAGGCTTCCTGTGGCCTTACTCACATATCACGGATGAAGACATCACAAAGGAGTCTGGCTGTTAGTGCGGCAGAGTTGCACCTTGTGTGTCTGCTAGACAGTGCGTGTCTGTTTTCTGTTTGTGTGTGTGGGCTGACAAACACTCCAAGGCTATGCTGGAAACAGGAGTGGCATGCCCTGGGGCTCACATAACTGATCTCTTAATGGGAGTGGAGGGTGAGAGAGAGGTCACACTCACTGCAGGGGAAGCAGCAGGGATTGCCACGACGTGGCGCGGCGCAGCGCAGCACAGCGCACCGCACCATAGCCACGGGGGCAACCTCAGGTCATGCCACAGCCTCCAGGCTCCTCAGGGGAGTTCTCACTCTCTCAATTATTTCACATTGAAAAAAAACAAACAAACCTGCCAGCGACGCAACTCACACTGGCACTTGTGACGAATGCAAAGAGAGGGTTGAGGGATTGGGAACGTGTCTCTGGCTCCTGGGGTGGTGATGACTGTGTGCTCAGCGGCTTCTGAGGCCAGAGTTATGGGGTCAGGGGTCAACAGGCAAGAGAGACCTTGATGTGGTGCTGCAATTCTGTGAAGCATCGCTGTGCTACCGATAGAACTATAACTGATCTAAGGGAGAGCTGGCATTCACTTAATGCCGAAAAAAAGTAAAGTTAGACAACAAAGTGTCTTTTGAATGAAATAAAGCTATTGTGAGACTAAAACTGAAATAAAGCTATCGTGAGCACGGAGTTGACCTACAAATGTTTGCTCTTAGGGTCTTGCTTCTGGTATTACATTAGCAAATAGATTTTGATTCCTTATTAAATTAGCTCTAGTTAGACTTCAGGCCTTGCATTTTACCCATAGTTTAAATTAAGATCCAGTTTGTGAAAGAACGTAAGACTCTAAAATCTCACAATGTAGCACAACAGATATGTCACAATGTAGCACAACAGATATTTTGAGAAAGGTGTCCCACTTACATAACATTGCTCTTTGAAAAGGCTGGCCAGTTTCACCCGAGTAGGAATCATCTAGGTGGGTTCCTCCTACTCTGCCTTGTGCACATATCCATAGACTAGTGCACAGTCACATAAGAGGCATAACTACTGGATAACTTTAAAACCGTTATCCCATAAGAATATTCCTGAATGTGCTAATATGAACCACTTAAAACTGCCACAGGAAATAAACGAGAACAAAGTGTCCGGCCAGTGCACAGAGCACTGTGTAGCACGAACACCACAAGACAATAGAAGGCAGCTTCCGTTGCTGTCATTGCTAAAACCTCAAAACACACGTCCTGACCCCAAGTGATGAGAGTGATCAAAACGCAGCGAGCTGAAAGCCACGACGGACGACGACAACCGCTCAGTTATCAAATTACGCTCAGGGTGAGCCAGTTCACAAAAAGGCACTTGAGGCTTGGAGAACTATTATCAATGCGATGAAAGAGTGATTTTTTCCTCTGGTTTTGGCATGGTTGGCCCTGCGGTCTGTCTCGCTGGCTCTCTCCAGTTCTGGTCTCCCAGGAGGCTTCAGGATGTGGGAGGTTTTTTCTTCTTCGTCTTCTGCTTTTTTCCCCTTTTTTATTCTTGAGGTTAGTGCTGGTCGTCATCATCTGGCTCTAGACGAACTAAGTGTTCCACTTCCCCCCCCACCACCACTCACATACATACACACACACACACACACACACACACACACACAACCAACCCTCCCCGGCCCCCGACCTGCTACTACTGACGCAAGGGACACTGTGTTCGAGACAGAGCACAAAGACAGCTAAGATACTCGTGAGCGCCAAGGCCAGCCTCTGCTCTAAAACTTCTCTGCTGAAAATACGCCTAAGAGAGGAAATACAACATCAAAATGAGAGGTTAAAAAATTGTGTGTGTGTGTGCGCACATGCGCACTGATTTCAGAACATGCACAAGTGTGCACGCACGCACGCACGGTAGCTTAGTTTCAACAAACTGACCACACACTTGATGACTCACGTTATGAAGGGCCCAGCAGCGTCCAGGTCACATGATGGCCCTGACTCTATTCCCAAAAGGCACAGGGGGAGGACCGACCCGACTGCTTAGCAGCGTGACTCGGGAGGAAAGAATGCCAAGCTGTCTGGGACCTGCCAGGCCAGGGCCGAGCCCTGAGCAATGGGGCCAAGTGAGAATGACGCAGCAAACACACGATTCACACCATCACAAAATGGGGGGTATGTTCGAACACATATCCAAGTGAAAACAACCAGCAGTGGATTCTGAAGTGTTGGTGAGGCATGTGAGATACCGTCCAGGCCAGGTTATGCGTAGACTAGAGTCTATGCCACGACAGGTCCAGAAAGAGACTGACCTGAGTGATCTCATGAGGCCATCAGCATTTAAAAACACCTTAGCCTACATCACTAATCTTGGAAATTTGTTGACTAAAGGTGTTCCAGCAGATGACTCTTACAGATTTCAATGGTTTTATACGCAGCCTGCGGCTCAAGATACAGGAGGCCTTCTCACACAGGCTAGTCAGGACAGCCAGTGAAATACTTTGTGGCTGTGTCTGTAGACAGAAGTGAACTGGCAACACTGATAAGACAAAGGCAGAGACAGACATCCCGTGTATTCCAGGCTTTCCTGATCTCTGAGGTGTGTGGCAGGCACGTCCCTTTATTTACTTAATATGGGCAGGCTTTTTCTTGTTGTTTACAAAGACCTACATCAACAACTCATAATGTAGTGTAACCCGGCTGTAATACAGTGGGGAAGTTAATAGATGCAATTGCACTGACTTACTTCCCTTTTGCACTACATTTACATTTTGGTGAACTATAGCCAGGTCCAGGGTCTTTAACACTGTGTACCAGTCACCGTTCGAACCTCAGACATATCTGCAACAGCATCTACTGGGACCACAAATATGGCTTCTTCCACACAGACCCTAGCAGCATAAATTTAGCATAGACATTTTAGAAAGTTTATGAGATTAAGTGTAACATTTAAAATGTAGTGTCGACATAGGGCAATTCCACACAAAACGGTCAAATCCATAACGCTAACACAATGCCATGGTATGTTATGATGTGAATGATGATTACTTGAAATTTGAGCATTTACTCTTCTTGGTTGTAGAACTTACATGAAAAACTTTTCACATAATCATTCGCATCATACAAATACATTGGCATTTAGTTGGCGTTATGGACGTGACAGTTTTGCATGGAATTGCCCCATATCAGAAGCTTGATAATATTAAAAATGTAAATAATACGATTTAGCATACATATCAAAGTCCTTTACTTGGTAGGGGCCTTGAACATCTAGAAAAAAGAAATCTTTTCTATGCCATATCCAAGTCTTCAAATAGTGTCATCAGGACCACAATAAGGAATTCCCCAGAGCATACCGGTCATTTCCTTCTACAACTGTGTATTTACGTCAGTGCACGTAATACGTGCCCTATTCCAAGTCTGCTTGCTAACAAACTCTTTCCACATTTCTGATGAACACAAACCCCCCGAGGGCATGTAACCAACGATCAACAAGGTGTCTTGGAAAGTTCCTCAAATACAGCAACATGTTTACACTCCTGTGTAATTATAGGAGCAAACATGACACAGCAGAGTAGTCCAAACCAGGTCACATGGCAGTGAACCAAGGACAACAGTATAAGCACGACTGTCCACTGGACAGCCAGACGCAGCGCTCGCCACGTAGGAGTTGCCTGGGAGCAGCTCTGACCAGATAAGCTTTGGAAGCTCACAGGAAATGGGCCACCAGACAGCCAGCGGGAACACAGGCAGGAGCCGCAGGGGTCACATCAGGAGCCAAGCAGAGACTGTGCGTACCAGTCTGCGTGTGTGCGTGCGCACGTCTGCTCTGCTCAGGCTGGTGGAGGATGTCTCTCCGTACAAAGCCTTGCACTCTACCTACAAACAAACACCAACACACCCACAAAATACAGACACAGCACAACGCACACACAAACACACTCATACAGCACATACACACAACCACAAATACACCAGATGGTCAGTAACAGCCAGCATTATCATTCATTGCTGGAATTACTGATGAATACAACCCCCCCCCAAAGTCCTTAATAGAATGGCACTGTTTTGCCTCATGCACACCAGTCATCATTTGTAGAACATCTGACTTTTACAGACAGCAACCATCTAGTGCCATTTTTAAATTATATTCAGAGACAGATGCCCTGTACTTCATATATATAAAAATCAGGCCACTATTGCAACCTGCTGTTATCATGCAGTGAATCCACTACCGTTTTTGATAATCCAAATCTTATCGAAGAATTTCTGTTTAAAAAAGGCTAGGCTACAAGAACCCTTGATACGGCCATGGCAACAATTATCGTGGGCAATTCAGAGGCAACTAGGCCTGAATAAGATAAACATAGACAGTATAACATAGACATTAAACAAAGGCTGAATTTTCCACCCAGATTTTAAGTCCAAGTCTTTTCTGATAGGAATTCCTGAGGAGACTACTCACTACTGAGGACACTCACTATTTACATAAGATCTTTAAAGTCAAACAAGAAATCAATTCACTAGAGGGGATGTGGATTAAGTCCCGATTCATCTAGGGTATAATGTGACTAGTATTAATGGAAATTAGCATATTCACATAAAATTCATATTTCTTGTAATTTCATGTGGCGTTTCTGTGAGAAGTCGCCCTGATCAGCTTGCGTTTTGATCTCAGAGCTTTTCAAACTTACTTCCTTGATTAAGAGAGGGTCAATTAATTTGTATAGCACAGAGGATGGAAAAGCACACAAACTGGTATTTTCTTTATCTTAAAGTAGGTGAATGAGTTGGATGAAATCCCAGATAGAGTGTGAGCTACCTGAAATTTCCGTTAACTTCTGTGTAATCTGGCAATGGGTTATGCAGACACATGGGGCACTTTATTGGTATATAATATAATATAATATAATAATCTCAAAAGGGTCATGTGCCATTGGTATAAAACTCATATGACAAGCATGAAACAGGCTAATCCATTTGGCATAAAGCACTGATCAGGACTAAGAATGCCAACTAAAATTAATTACAAGGCAAATGAGCCGAGCAAACCTCTCACATGCCTCCAAATTTAAGAATTTTGAACCCACATGGGTGGTAAACAATAAAATTATATGGTTGCATAAAAAGCAAGATAGCTTTTTCCCAACCATCAAAGATTTACAGCATAAAAACATCATAATTGTGCTGATAGTGTTGATTGAATATACGTTGAGTTCTAATTGATTAAACAGCTCTAGAGAATACTTCACTCTGGACACCTGGAAGTAAATCATGTAAAAAAGCTGTAACAGACCACTGAACTGAATAACAGACTACTACAGTAGTATAAGATTAGCGTTTTTCACACTGTTAGTGATAGGCTACTAATGGAATACACGGACATCGGCATGGGTTAGGTTTCAAAGCTTTCAAATGAATAATCTTAGTGAAATCCTTCCTATTTAGGTAGGTAGACCTGTAAGAACTAGGATGAAGTTCGGGAGTCGGCCATTATGACAAAAGAAACGTCTTCAGGATGGGATGCATCGATATATTGGCCAACATCGGCCTTGTTGATTAATATCGGCTGTCGGCACATTTGGAATATTTACGGATGGCAGTGTCTGATGTTTATTTGTTATGCTGCATCAATTCTGTACTAGGTAATTGTTGTGTTATGAAGGCCTGAAAGATTTGAAAAGGGTCCAGTAATTTATGAATATTTATTTATGAATATAGTAATTTATATATACAAAAACAAAGCAGAGAGAGGGAAAGGGGGGAAAACTGAGACTGCACACCTGATTATCCCGTTAAGAGTTTATTTTGCCGTAAAGAGAAGCTGTAGGTCATCACTTAATTGCACTGCAAAATATTCCAGCCTTTTGGGTTGATTGTACCACAGCGACCGCATGTATGTGTGCTGTTTTTATGTGAATTACAATCAGTTTTCTAAGAGGTAATATCACTGCCATTATAAAAGAGTCATCATGGGGCCCTACAGAAAAATTATGTTGGACCTAATCACCTCACCTCATCATGCTTACCGGTATGTTGTTATAGCTGAAGATAAACTGATCTACAGAACGCGGTGACTAATAAAATATGATAATCAAGTTTGCCTTAATGTCAACCACCCTCTTCCTGATACTGAACCACTAGGTAAAGCGTGTGTTGCCTTAAAAGAGACTTGGAAACAGTACTACATTATGGTAAAGCAAGCATGTAAGAGCAGAAAAGCACAACTATCTTAAATGTTACAGATAACAGGTGTGGAAATAAGACCCCAAGTTAGATTGCACATACAACAAGACCTTGCCTCCATGACATGAAATCTCATGAACAAAATGATTAATTTTGTGTACTTAAGATATTTCCTTATGCACACAAGATAATATCCTATTTCGACATCTTTAAGTGGCTAACTGACCAGATGGTGCAGTAATGACATCACTATCTGATAAGATTCCATGAGAAGATAGCATTTGCTCTTTGGCCAAGCATCAGTAGCACTTACTTTACAATAAGTTTTGAATAAAAAAATAAAATATAAAAAAGGTTATTTAGGCCAACTTCAAATGGCTGCTGATAAGGTTGGATAATGATAAACTTTGATGAGATTATTGCCAAGAATTATGATAAGATAAATGGCCTTGGGGATGCAGAGATGAACAAAACCTGAACAAAGTAACCTGTGTGACCTTATCACCAGTGCTACAACAATGAAAGCACTTGTAGAGGCCCACAACAATAACATTAATAGTGAAATCTCATTCAGAGTACATTGACAAATCTTTATGAAAGAAATCATTTGTCTTTCATTGTTTTGAAAGAATCATCCTTACTTGAAAAGCGCGGGCTGATTTAGATGGAGATTTTCCGGTTGACATTGACATCAATTAAGGGCTTGGTGTGAAATTTTGCTCGCTGCTCTTGACGTTATGAACCACAAACAAGATGAGTAACGGATCAATAGTACAGAGGGGAAATTCCCTGAGAAACACAACAAATACTACAAATACGCTTCCTTAATACAAGCTTCTCATCAACCTGCAGAGCTTACAGGACCGCATCTACCACCATGGGAACAAGAATATAGGTTCATGTGACTCACTCATCACATTGCTTCTCAACTAAACCACAAAAAACTCAGAGCTTGAGGGCTTGCTTGTGATAAGGTTATATAGAAGACTGATGCTTTTATATATTTTAGAAAAGTGTCTGATTGATCGCCCTTTATGAGCATAACAGAATTTTGCTGCACACACCCACACTGATAAACAGCACATACTGGCTCACTTAATGGAAGGGCCAGGACAGTCAGCGCCACCTTGTCCTCCTGCTTAATGTAGGCTAAATAAATAGGTCCATCACCTAGACCTACTGGCCATATCCTCAAGAGGGTTAATTGTTCTAACACGTGGCCTACTTGCAACTGTTTTTATATATGTATTAATATTTATATTAGTTTCACATTTGGTTGTAACTTCAAAGAAGGGAAATGTGAAATGAGGGCACACCCTGACCTGTTCACAAGGTGATTTCAACACCTTTAACTCGATGTGGCTGCTTTCATTCAAGGTCGGCTGAAAATACTGCAGAGGATATAACCTGCAGTACGCAATTTCATTACAAATTAAGAGTGATGAAATGAATAGATAATGTAGTAGAGAGGAAGACAGCACGTTTGTGCTTGTGTGTTGTGTGAATGTAGATATTTTGGATCAAGCATAATTTGACGCAAGTCATACTTTGCACTTGTAATTTCACACGACTTTGCACTAGCAATGCAACCTCACTAAAACTGTGAAATAGACCATTTGATGACAAATGCACTGATCTAATCAACAGGGTTTTTTTTTTTCTTTCAGCCTTGGTAACATGAGAGGATCACAACTTCACTCCCTCACACACACACACACACTCCATCAAGTATAGGCAAGTTGTTGGTGAAATTTTAAGCCAGAATCACACTTCAAATTCCTCTTTTATGAATAATGGAGCTTTAAGGCTGGTGGTGAATGGATTGCATTTAACGGCTGGTGAAGCTGAAGGTGTGGGTGTAATACACGATACACATCTGTGACTGAAGATTTAGAATCATACTACTCTGACCGTATCAGCCCTACCAGATCACACAAACAAACAAACAAACACACACACACACACACACACACACACTTTAAGGCAAGGTGATCGACTTCCTGCTTCTGCCTTTCCATCCCGCTCTGGAATAGTGCTTGACCTTTGACCGGGGCATAGATCATTCTGTAGATCTGTGGAATGCTAGGCCGAGGAGGAAATGGCTTTAGTTGTAACACAAGGCTGCCGCACCAGGAAATCTGGTTCTGCAAACAGACCAAACCCCAACGTGTGACGCACAGATAGGAGGGACGAGAGGAACAAAAACACCAAAATACCCGTGACAAAATCGCCAGGCATTCCCCAGGAAAAGTAAACGGTTCACCTTTCCATGAGGCGATAGCAGCGAGGACTACACAGCCCCTTGCCCGCTCAATCGCTCTCCACTGCAGGCAGCAATGTTGAAGCATAAGCCCCTGTGGTTATTTGCTTCAAAGCTAATTCATTAATAATGAATGCCACTGCGACTGGACAGAACTAGACCAGCACTCCCCACTTCCATCCATCCCGACCTCTCCTCTTTCACTGTGGAGCCGCGCAGAGCCCGTTCCTCTGGTGAGAGTCCTGTCTGCTGACCTCCCAAATCAAAGCCTTCTCCGAGAGACACAACATGGTGACCTCGGAACTCAGAGCATCACGGGAACGCTGGCGACTACGCCGCTCCGTCCGGCATCTTTTGTCCTACGCGTAAATGTCTAGTGTGTAAAGCGACCTTGGGTGCTTTGAAAGGCGCTATGTAACAAATAAAATGTATTATTATTATTATTATTATTAGTGTAGTCAGTGTAGGGAGAAGATGAGGCTTCTACCATACTCAGATTACACTACACTTACCCCGTGCTTGGAATGAGAATGTGTCACTTCCGACACATTCTAGGGGTTGAATGCAGTTCTTGGTGCTGCTGAGAAACACTGCTCTCAGACGCTTACCGTGAGTCAAGCCTATGCAAAGTTAAAGGTGATGATGGTTAACAACACCGGACCATTCTTCAAATGAACCTCTGCAAAGATCTCCACACAAACCCAGTCCTCCTTAAGAACCACTGCGTAGAGCTAGCTGACGATGCTAGACAAGTAGAATCAAGACTCAAGAATCAAGGCTCTTGCAGTCACGTTAAAGGGGTCACAGGTTGCTCTTACATGGTGAGCGATTCAAAACAACACTGAACACAGCCACACACACACACTGACAGGCTACGGAATCAAATTCAACACCTGAGATGCGTTCAAATTCGCAAACATAGGCGAACGTTTGCCAACTTTTGCAAACATGTTTCTGTTTGCCTTGAGTTTTTGGTGAACATTTGCAAACACTCGCAAACAGTCTGAGGTGGTGGTTCTACACGAACATACAGTGGATCTGGACGAAGATAACAATGCAATTACCATTTAAATGGAATGTTAACACCAAATCGTTCAAATGTAACTGTTCAGAAACCTTCATTTGTCATCAACTGTTCATTCACCACAAACGTTCGCCAATGTTTGCCGAATTTGAACGCACCTCTTAACGACTCATATGTTATTGAGTGTCCTCACAAGACCTCCCAGAGCATATGTACCCCAACTAACATTTACTAGCTTTTGAGAAATATTTCGATAGCTGAAGGCAGCATACTGTATACACATTAACAATATTGGTGAAAGCAAGTAAAACAACGCTTTTAAAGTTGGAGACAACAGCAAAACTGAGAACGGACTGTTCAATAACTTTTGTACTGTTGTGTTGTCCAAATACTCAGCCGTGACCAGACCGAGCTTGATTTACTGGAAAAGAATTCTCAGAATACACAGAACAGTCTAGTGAGCCTTGCCCAGTGAGGACAGGTTTCCAAAAACTTGCCTGCTGCCACAACAAATACACCACCCCCCTCTTCCTCTGAACCCCCCCTCCCCCCTCCCCACACACACTCACTCACGCACACACACACACACACACCCCTCCCACCAGGAGGCTGGCTATTCTGGCCTTTTTAGCTTTTCTGCTAACAATGCAACCCTCACAGGGCTCTGGAGAGTCCTTTTGGTTTCAAAATACAACAGAGGAAAATATAAAACATACAGACTGTTCCTTGCTAATGTCAGAAGATGTTGAAGGAAACAAGATTTCTATCAAATACAGTATTTTCACCTGAGAATTACCATCGGTAGCCCATACAAACTCAAGGGCTTTCTTCTGAAATACTGAACTAAATTCATGGCGCAGGAATATGTTCACAAATGTAATAAGAAACAACCGTTTCCATTTCTGATATTGCGCAAGACTTTACCTTTTCACAGCCACAGAATAGTGTGCAATTTTTTCCAAAAGGGCATCCAGTGTCTGAAAATCCAGCAGATCATTTGATTTGGAATGCATCTTGTAATCCATTTATGAACTCCGCTGAGACGCAAAACGAAACTGAATGACAAAAGGAGCAGAGAGGAAAGGTGGGGAAGAGGAAGAAAAGGAAAGAAAAGTTTGCTCTCCCTTCTGGTTAGTCCAAAGTACAGGAAGGGTTCCTTCTCAAGATCTCCGGCATGGACTGGTATATCCCAAAGAAATCCATTGAGCCACCACACTCTCACACACACAGGCTGATATTAATCCATAGTGCTGCGCCGAAGGAGGGGGTGGAATTTCCCCTTTTTCCGAGAGAAAAACGTCTGAAGGAAGCCCAAGAGCTGGGCGTCCTAGGCCGGACGGCGCTAGCGAGAAAAGAACTGACGACCAACCGACAGCGAGCGAGTGAGAGAGCGCGAGCGAACGCAAGCCTGAGCCCAGGCAGCAGTGAAGGAGGAGGAGAGGCCTTGGGCCGGCAGTCAGTCAGGCGGGCGGGCGGGCAGGAGGGAGGGCTGGCTGGCTGCGTTAGCTCCTCTGTGTGCCGGTCTTCTCTCCGCCCCCTCCCCCTCTCAGCAGCACAACGGCCCAGTTGCCACAGGCACTTCGCCCCATTGTGTGTCCACCCCAGGTCTCCCTTCACACACACCAACACATGCAGGGAGAGGGAGAGAGAGAGAGAGAGAGAGAGAGGGAGAGAGAGGGAGGGAGAGAGAGAGAGAGAGAGAGAGAGAGAGAGAGAGAGAGAGAGAGAGAGATGAGGAGGGGAGGGGAGGAGGGGAAGACAGAGAGCAGAGAAGGAGGGTCAAAAAGATAGCCCAGGTTGTGGTGTTCTTGTGAAAAAATGTAAAATGAAAAACGGAAAAAGAAAAATCCAGAAGGAGCACTTTCTTTCTTTCTTTCTTTCTTTCTTTCTTTCTCGCTCTCTCTCTCTACCCCTTGCTCTCTTGGCGGCGAGCAGCGTGCTGTTACTCAACGGTGAAAATGGCTCGGCTGCTTCCTCATTGAAAACAGCCTCTGCCCACACACCCCTCCCCTTTCTCGCTCGCTCGCACTCTCCCTCTCTCTCTCTCTCCCTCTCAACCCCTCCCTTCTCTTTCCCCATCAATAGCTCTAGGTTTGTCCCTCCCTCTCTGCCTTCCTTTCTCTCTCGCCTGCTTGCGCTCACACCCTCTTTCTCAACCCCCTCTTTCTCTCTTGCTTGCTCACTCTCACACACACACACAGACTCTCTCTCTCTCTCTCTCTCTCTCTCTCACACACACACCCACCTTAAGCTCCCCACCCCCTTCCTTCTATTTCATGCTGCCCCTCCCCCCTTCCTTCAGTCTGATCGCCTGCACACCTCCCCCACCAAAATCAAGGGCTCCCTTATCTGCTCTCCCACTCCCCACGCTCCACACACACTCATTTAAACACACTCTCTCACACACGCACACGTCTAGACTTGGACTACACAAAAGCTTCCTCCACAAGGCTGACACTGCCTGCCGCTGCCCCACTGCTGACCACTGCACACCAACACACAAAAATGAGACTCAAGGTGTGCGAGACGCAGAGTGACTGGAGAAAGGTAAAGCAAGTGAGAGGACAGATGGGTGTGTGTGTGTGGGGGGGGGGGGGGGGGGGGGGGGGGGGGTAAAGGTAATCTAGAGCAGTGGTTTTTAAACTGGGGGTCGTGCCAAAAATATTGGAGGGTCGCGAAATGATTTGCACAAAAGACATTTTCGAAAGGTTTTTAATCAAAGGCTCAAAGGCTGCCATTGACATAATACCTTTGGTGATGACACAGCCTACCGATGAGAGAAGACATTTTTTGCCTCTACTTCCAATGCCCATCTCGCAACATTTTGAAACCAAATTCTACCGGTTAGAAAGAAGGGGGTCGCAAGACTTGGCCCAATGTTTTTTTTTTTTTTTGGGGGGGGGGGTTAAGTTTAAGAACCATTGATCTAGAGGTTAACAAGAGTGGCACACACACAGCGAGAGAGAGAATCAATGACACGTTATAGAATATCCTCTTTGGATCAGATAGAAATACTATGCTAAAGAAGGTTAACTGCTGCAGGCAGACCAAATCTGTATGCCCTCCCTAATGATTGTATTTCCTGACCCACGCAGGCAAATAAAGCTGCTTCATCAACATTCCTCGTCTGTGACATCATCATCAGTCAGAACAGTCAAACTCAACGCAAGTTACAGTGCAACTACAGTGAAGCTAAGACACACACATGTCACTTACACAAAAGTAGCCTGTATGAATGGGAAACAGGCAAAGAAGAAACACAAAGGCAACAACATGGCCTTCAGAAGACAAAAAAACACTACAACAGCACAGGCTTTATAAAGTCCCCCAGCTCAACTGGCGTCCCTGCTTTTGTTGTTGTTTGGATTAGCCAACCATGTGCTTGCAGCGCTAGTAAACGCTTCAACACGTGGCCACTTCATTCAGTGCCGGTAAAGCACACTAGTCCAGAATTACGAACCCTCACTCCTGTGTGTGTGTGTGTGTGTGTGTGTGATTAAGTGAGTGAGTATGTATGTATGTACGTACATATGTGAGTGATGGCATAGAAAGCGAAACAGCTTCTCATTTTTCCACAGAGGCTGAGCCTTCCCAACTACATGAGACCACCAGCTGTCAGACAGTCATTCAGTGGCAAACAAAAACATCATGACTCTATTCAGCCACACCCTCCCCACCACTAGGCAAAAGACCACCCATCGCTCACACACAATTACAGTGTGCAATGAGTGTGAGTGTGTGTGTGAGGGAGACAGAGAGGAAAGAGAGAGGGAAAGACATAAAATAGAGAGAATGATCAAGGCAGTGAGGAGTCAAAACAAAAGGAAGAGAGAGACATCAGTCAGGGCTGGGGAATACAGGCAAGAGTAATTAGGATCCTTGGGAATACCGTGATGCCACACTAAGCCGGGAACCCTCCCCCCACCCCACTCCACCCCCCACCCCCAGGGACCTTCTTATCAATCAGATCCCTAGAAACACACTTAATCACCACTACCACCACCAAGACCAGCACACTCACTCTCTTACCATACTGCCACTAAACGGCGCCCAATAAAACCCACTGGGTTGGGGGAATGGTAATGGTGGGGTTTCTCCCAGAACTTCAGCGGAAACAGTCTTGGACCCCTCTCTCACTTTGACTCTGCTGAGTCATGCTTGAGCTCGACACGGCATGTTGTGAGCTGCCCTGATGATGCATCATGATATTGCTGAGCGCTGAGTCACCCTTTCCCTGTGCAGAGACACACGGCTCACTTACAGGAAACCATTAGTGCCTCCCCTGTGTTTGAGTCAGTGAGTGTCTGTAGTTGTGTGTGTGTCTCTTTCAGGCCGAGGAAAAAACAAAAACAAACATGTGAACAGAGATATTTGTACTGAAATAATGGCAGTCACTTCAGTGTCATTTGCTTGATGAAGTGGGTGGATGGGTGGAGAGTGGAAGGTAAAGAAATAAAAACACTGATGGGAAGCAACTGAGGATAAAAAACAGAAAGAGACAGAGAAATGGAGAGCAAGATGGAGGGAAAGGAGAGTAGGGCAGGGACGGGGGGGTGGGGGGAGAGAGAGAGAGAGAGAGACAGACAAGAGACATGCCCTCCAGGGAATGCAAGCCACACTACTCGGCTGGGGTCAAACATGCAGATCCAATCTCGCTGAGCAGATGTGAGGAAACCAGGCCCCTGTGCCCTCCTTCCACTCCTCTCCCTCCCTCCCTCTCTGTCCATCTCTCCCTCCTTCCGTCTCCTCCGCTCCCTCCCTGAAATCCGATCCTGCCCTGAGCACATACACAAGCCTCCAGTCGCACCTCTCCCAGGGCAACACTCATCGGCGCTGGCGCACAGGCAGAGGGAGAGGCCCCCCTTCCCAGGCCCCAGAGGTAGGTGTGACGCACACATGCTTCTCTAACGCTCGCAACAAGGTCATGGCACTACCAGGAAGCATGCGAACACACACACACACACACGTGCTTGAGTGCTCATCATCCACGGCTGCGGGAAATGTGACCTCCTGACCTTTTACCCTCAAAATCAAGAGCCATGAATGGGCAGGGATTTTCCATGCAATCCAGTCACAACAGCGGGCCTTTCAAGTGTGACTCATCAGGAGCGTAACAAAAGCGCCAAATGATAAACACGCCGAGCTATAGGAGCCCATCCTACTACTCTCCATCCCGAACACTAACAACCGCATGCCCTAGAACACACAAAGAAATGGACCCTTTCTAAGCCTGCAACTGACTGCCACTTACACTGTGATTATCTGGGAAGTGGTGCTTTTAATAGCTCCCCGGTGTAAATGTTTATTTTCAACTTTAGCATCAGCAACCTCACCTGACGTTGCCAGCATGCACTATGCTGTGATGGTGCTAATGAAAGTGTGAATGTGTGAGTGGAACACCAACACATGGGCATGATCCGAAAAGGGTGTGCGAGCTGTTTTAAACCTTACGTTCAACCTGTCCGTTTTTATTTTCACTTCTATTTCTTGCTTTAGCTGCAAGTCTCGACAAGAACACCAACAACAGACAGCCTCCTAGATATCGTAGAAAAATCAGACCCGGTTGGAAAGCTGATGTCCAGTCCCCATCACACTTGGGTCATGACACTGACCTCAACTGTACAGCCAGTCCCCCCGATGGAGAGTGCATTCATCATAACCATCCCAAACATGATCAAAGGCTACCGCAAAGCTGAGCGCCTATGGGGATCACACGCCCACACACACCCAGTTCAATGGTCCCGTCTCGGAGTGTAGGCTGATGTCAGCAGGCTCCGGGAGGGAACAGGGGGACAGCGCTGATCCACACACAGCTTTGTGTCGCCAAGCAGATCGGAGCGGATCTGATTTCACAGACGCCGTCAGGAGCCTTTCTGTAGCGCGCACACACACACACAAGGCACACACACACACAAGGCACACACACAGGCGCGCGCACACACACAGGAGCCTAGCTGGTCCTCCACCCCGTGCACGTGCCATATGCAGTGCACCCAGAGACAATACAACAGCTGCGAGTGGCACAATACAAGGAGCGGCGGAGACGACAGCAATGCCACTCACTGTAGTGGGGAGCACTCTGTGTGTGTTGGGTGACCAGGGTGGAGCTGTTCCTGTCAGACAGCTTGATGTGGGGGGCACCAGAGAGGGACAGAGTGAAGGTTTTTTTTGGGGGGGGGGGGAGGGACGCCCTCAGGCTTCAGAGGCCATTAATCATCCCAGCACTCTCAGCAGCCCCAGCCAACAGGGACGTGGCACTTCAGGGACATCCGCTGGGGGAGTGTGTGTGTGTGTGAGAGAGAGAGATATGGAGGGAGAGAGAAAGAGAGACAGAAATCCAGGCAAGGGGTCTGGGGGAAGGACTGTGGTTGGTACTGGTGCAGGTGGATTCAAAAAGAGGTACAGCAGATTTATATAAAAAAATTGCATAAGGGACTACATTAAGTGCTCTCAAAATCATTGTAAAATCCTAGCCAGAGAAGCGTCTCCTCCCATCTGTCGAGTGGGCAGGTGAGGAGTGTCCCCATGTGACACGGCTGGTTCCCTGCAGTAGCAGAGGAGCAGATGCCCTCTCCTCCCCGCCCAGAGGGGAAGAAGCTTCTGCTACCGCCACAGCTACTGCCGCTACTGCAGCCTCCGCCGTTGTCACCTGATGCCCTCATTCATCACCACGGCCATGCAGTGACCCAGAGAGAGCAGCCCAACCCCCCCCCCCCCCCCTCCAGCAGACCCTGACGACTCAACAGACCACCGTCACAGTATAACCACAAGACTGTTACACCGTTCCACTATGAGGAGAAATGGCAGCAGTAATCATAACTGTAGAGTAAATTAAAACCCTCAGTGGGATGGATGCTCAATGAGAGGGAACGAACTAAGACTTCATGTGACAAGGCGTTTCTAGCAAAATATTGTTCTACTCTTGTGAGAAACATTATGGATATCCAGCCATCGATGCACAGAAATGACTGCGACTTTGTGGCATTTCGTGAATATTTAATGCATCCTCCTTCGGGTTTTCACAGAGGCGGATAACTCCGACTTCAGAAAGTAAAAGTCATCGTTCTGCCTGTGCACTTAACACAGGCAATATCGCTAATTAGCACATCTACCTGGCTGTAGAGTGCTTATTTAGATCAGCTGGTTAAGTGATTGGTCTGAACAAATATATGGTAGGACTTTTACTCTCTGAAGCCAAATTGTCCACCTCTGGGTTTCCATGACCTGGGACTGGCCTCCCTGCTGGTGCTTTCCACATAATTACTGACTGCAAACGGATCTCTCTCATTGTGACAATGAGCATCAGTAGTTGACACTGTTCAGCATTTTTAGTCAGTCGACAATAAAGATGCTGTGGACATCACAAGTCATCATGTGTTTGCTCAGTGTGACTCACATGTTTAACTCTTCCGTGTAGAGTCTCTTATCTGAGAGCGGTCATCTTCCCAGGCACCACTCAAAAGAGAGGCGGCCGTGTCTCAGAAGTCCAGAAGAACGACACAGGTGTGATGGAAAGCGCGGTCTTCCCAGGTGTCTGAAGCTCACAGCGTCCTGTAGAGGTGGGGAGTAGGAGGAGAGGGAGAGAGGCTTCAGGTGTTTTCACAAACAAGGCGGTAGAACACCCCTACCCGTCCATATACAACCACAGTCCAATGGTAAGCACAAAGCCCAGCCACTCCAGATCTCTGGCTGGCTGCTGTCAACAGGAAATTCCAAGGCAGAAAAGCAAGGAGGCGAAAGGCCTGGGGTAATGTACTGAACTGCCATTTTTTATTTTAAAAAAGGAAGCTGCAAGTATTCAACATCATAGTGCCACAGAGCCGTGTTGCTGCTGATTGGACTCAATTTCAACTGCTGTGACATTAATCACAGTATTACTTTCCTTGGATACAAAATCATCACTAATGCTTTTATTAATCTCCCCCCCCCCCCCCCCCCCCCACACACAGACACACACAGACACACACACACACACACACACAAAATGCACCTCTCTGTCCCTCCTCTCCAATATCCCCCAACCGTACACGTTCCCTCTTGGCCTCATTCAGAGGTTATGCTTACAATTAGGCCAAAGATGGAGTTACCATGGTTACTCGACTGGAGCGAGCCAGAGGTGTTTTAAGGAAGGAATACAGCCTGAGCTCTTTTAGCCCTGATCAGATAAACACACAAAACACTCTTCTTACTGTGTTCAGCTTCTAGTAAACCACACACATCTTGACAGAAAACAATCCAACTAATCCTTTAGACAGAGGCCTATTACAGGGAAAATAAACAACTGCCTTATTCAGCTGAACACAGGTCTGTGATGTCAGAGCCAAAGGTCTCAGTGGCCTTGTAACCTTTTGCACTCAACCTGAACCCTCTCGCCCAACATTACGCCACTATCCAGACGTACTTTGCTCTGCAGCGCTCACAATCCCCACAATCCCTCACATAGAACAGAGCTGATGCTCATGAGCTACACATACACACAGAGTCTATCTCTTCCCCATCACATCCATCCAAAATAACATCCTATTCCCTTGCTTCAGACACCAATTCCTTCCTGTCCTTTGTTCACTACATTCTTCTTTACAGGTTCAAAAGTAAGATATTGTATTTGTTTAAGGGCACCACAGTCCCTCACTATGAGCGTGACGGTGGCGTCTGCCAGAGAGACTTGATTCAGCTGTGCGCTGCCAGGCTTGGCCACATCACACCCTCCATTTGTTGACTTGGGGGGTGGTCCAGCAGCTGGCTGTTCAAAGGAGTGAGTGCTTCCCGTACTCTTCCCCTCACACAACCCTGACACTCCTACTGCCTGTTGGCATCTTCCCTCCACCCCTCCTGTCAGGACATGACAAATGATGTGTCGGATAACATGACTTTCTTGAGAGTATTTTTCTTTCTTTCTGTCATGATGTCATGACTATAGGTCTGTTTACTTCCAGAAGTTCTAACTCGCCACGATTCAAAAGATAAAGCGAGTATTAGAAGTTGCCTCACCTAAGTACTACTGAAGTCTAATCATTTTGCACTGAATGAAGATAACATATTTCAGGGTTAATCTAGTGCAAACTGATGAAGTCTCCACAAGATGACAAACTTGAAACTGATGTACTATGGTAATTCCACAGACCTTTCCTAAAACTCAAGACACTAGATACACCTCAAAGGCTAAGTGCAAAATATAAGGCATATCTCCACCTGTATGAGAATGACAATCAATGACACTTCGCCCAGCTAAATGCAATTGCAGAGTATATCTGCAAGATAACCATCAGTTTGCCCAACAAGACCCAGTTTCCCTGCGACCGGCTTCCAATGTCAGTGTATGACAGTTAACATTCGTGTCTGCACACAGGCATGACAAGTACACAGACATATTGACACAGAGCAACTCAACTTATTTAAACCCTGACATACACAAACACCGCTTTGCAAGCCAGCTACCACTGTCGACTGTGACCAATACTACCGAGAAAAAAAATATTGCAATAAGATAGATCCCATGACATCGTTGTTTCATCGACATTAAACATCTATAGATATAATCTCAAATACTCGAAAAATACTAGGATTAAAGAGGCTAAATGCAACGAATTTAAACGTGTCAACTGGATGGAGCGATGTTCATGACCGGTGGTAACATTTACTAGCTTATGATAAAGAACGTACGAGACCTCTGTATGCGACATCCTCCATGTGACCTGTGTCCAAAGGTCTTTTCACGTTAACTTAACACAATGACATCAGTCTGTGACAACATTGAAGAATAAATATTACAACGGCTATCATTAATACAACATTACAGAGTATATTTTGTTGTTGTAACACTGAAGTGCGCTTATAACCACGGGACTCCTCTCCAAACCGAAAGCAAGATTCCAACACCTCATACTAGCTGGTTAGCAGGTTAGCAGAACTATCTGTCAAACAGAAGCGAGCAAACACTACATGACGAGCTGGTGTGCATCTGTGCATCACTAGTTGTATATAACATATAACTGAGACATCACACAACAAATCTGCCATAGTATTCTTGTGTGCTTGCCGTGGTTTTCAACATAACGCAAACGTTTCTCCCATTCTCCTGGGAGCGCACAAAATGGCGACTGCAGGCTGCTCCGAGTCCTTATTTTGAAATCCAAACAACACAGACGACCATTTCACTTTATTAATAATGTTTGACCACACCGCAAATTACTGGAAAAAGGCATGCCAGTCGCACATAATGAAAACAACAGCCGCTATCTTGAACTTAATGTTCATGAACCTACCCCATTTGCACACTTCGACATAGCTATACCTTGCTAACCGACAAGCTAGAGAGCTGGCGGTACAGCTAAACTGTATTTGGTAGCTAGCTAGCTACGTCATTTTGTAAGTATGATGCACAAGCATGCTTACGAGTTCGCCTTAACAAGAATGATATCGTTCACATTTAAGCATTGAAGGACGGAGATAACAGTCATGTTAGTTATACCAAAGCAGCGAAAAAACACAAACCCTACGTAAACGTTATGTGTTGTGATAATAACAGAGCCCAACGCCGTTATGTACACAATTCAAGTAAGTTTTCCGCACCATGTAGTAAATGTCCGGAATTATGTGTAGAATTCCTCTGTATTCCAGAAATGAAAATATGAAATTACGTACACACCACTCAATCTATCAAATTATCATCTACGCTCAAAGGAAAACGCAGCTATCCCAAAAGCTAACGAACATGCCAAGCTAGCAACCAAGAAGATGGCCTATGGCTGCTAATAAACAACATGCTATATAGTTGCTAACTGTTTAAATAACCTCAATGACGGCAGTGTATAATTAACATGCACTAAACTTTAAGTATGATTTCCCGAGGTCAGATTGGAATGACGTGGTTGTGGTGACAAGATACATTCCTATGCAATGTAAAATGATCAGTGCACATTGCTAACCACTAGCTACTGTCGGTGCAACAGCGACAGGCCGTTCAAGACTCCTCGTTCCCCTGTTAGCGCAGCGCACACGAGACGGCGACTTCAATTCTGTCTGACGCACCAACTATGTGGCAATTAACGACACCACAGATACAATATTGTCCTATTATATGACAATAGTGGTCTAATGATGCAGAATCACATTTGGTTACCTTATTTATTCGGTTGTCAAGGCGCGCGGGCTCTTTCTTTCCCAGAATCCAGAACAAACACCTCTCGACGTCGATGACGTCATGCGCAGACGAAACGCAAAGCACGTAACAACACACTGAAATGTCAATCTAAAACACAATAGAAATATTATGGCCCTTATGACAGAAAGCAGTATTATTTTTGAAAGTAGAATAATCAAAATACTACGGAATTAGTCATTGTATTTGAACATCGCAGGGAACTTAACACAATTACCTATACAAGTATAGGCCTAAATACTAGCCTAGGCCTATGTCAAGTCTTTTGGATCTTAGCCAAACATAGCCTATCCAAAAACTCCTGTAACCTACTCTGAGCTATCAAATATCCACAATCGGTCATTTTGTAGTAAATGATAACTGCCCTTTAAATACTATAATTACGTAGTCATAGAAAAAAGTATCCCTATGGTGACACCAGGTGGCAAAACATTGCAAATGCTTTTAAAGAGCAGGTGCAGCAGGTCTCAAAGAATTTGATAGGACCAGTAAATAAAGCGGTCCTAAATAAAGCGGATAAAGCTTTACATAGCCTATTTGTTAATATTCGCCTTTTAAATTGATGAATGCAAAATGCAATCGACTCTTCTCGAAATCTAACACATGGCCATCCGCCAAGTCTGTGAAATGATTTTGTCCTTGATCTGTCCACGTCCAACTGTCCAGCCAGAGTCCTTGCAAAGGTTAGTGGCATGACTATAGGCTATACGGTCTACAGTGGATTCCGTTAGTTTTTTACAACTCAAGTGGGCTACGACGACCGACTTTCAACTGCTTTTATCTGAGTTTTGGCATACAGTATTTTCCACAGAATGGATCATCTATACGACCCCATAAGTCTTCTCTGGCTTTAACTCCACAACTTGTCAGCAATGGCCAATCTCTACAAGCTTTTTTTGATTCCAACACGTCTGTCCCTACGGTTGTTGAGCCTACTATATTGGGGCCTCGTTTATGGCACAGCATGTATCACTGGCCTGCTGCTTTTCATGCGATTTACCTGGAGAGCTTTCCGAAACCCTTCCAGAATCTTTCAGTGGACTGTCCGTCAGGAACCGCCCGCTTGTCTCAGGGATGTCCGGCTTGGAAAACACGGCTTCCTTTGGGGCAGGGTAAGAATAGGCTACACTTTGCATGCTCTCTATTTGACACACAGCAACGTAGAACCCAATTTGTGCTGTTTGTTATAGGGTGACCACCTGCTAATAATCCCAAGGGGGGACAAGGGGTATGTTTCTGAGGGACAATGTGGGACACTGCCTGGCGCGGCGGTGCCCCCACCTCACGGGCAGACTCACTGATAGTGGTTTACCCATTTCTAGCACATATCCATCGTACATGGTATATTAATAATGCCCTCCCCTAAACATGTGTAATTGCTGATGTATCATGAATAGGCCAACCAATGTGTATTTTTTTTCTAAATAAAGATTCATAATACTTTGAACATTCAGTGAACTGACAGATGCACTTCCACTTCCAATTTACTTTAGCTAGACCTATTTCATTTTATTTATTTCTCATTACAATTTATTCACTTTAAATAAATTATAATGTATAGAAGGAGCTGTAAAAAACGATAAGGGGGAGGAAGGATGGTGAACTTGCATGTTAGTAAAGGCAGGCGCAGGGAAAAAAAACTGTACAGTGTTCTGGGTAGCCTAACATTTCAGCCACCACTTGGCCTAACGTAGGCTACCGCAGTGGATAACGTTAACATTAGTGAAGGTAAGGTTAAACCTCTTTCAAGTAGGCCTATGGCTAATGAAATCTCTGATAACATCAATCCACAGCAATGAAATGTATGCTTTGATTTGGTAATGATAGATAGAACAGGTAGATGTTTGGTAGTCTATTTGTAGGTCCTTAAACATCATTCAAACACTGCTCAAGTAGCTAAATTAAATGTGTGTAATTGGTCGCGTATGTAACTCTTCTCGACTTAAGACTTTAACAGATTTAACATCCCCACAATTTAAATGAGAAAACCATGTTACCAAATTACCTACGACGGACCTTACACCTAGGGAGAGGGGGGTGTAGGCCTAATTTAAGTCATAACTTGTGTTACCAGAGCCCGTCTACGGATTCTCTGGTGTTACGTTGAAACTATTCAATTTGGTGCAACCCGATACATTTTAGTAGCTCGTAAACTTCAACGTGCCAGTTTACGTTAGAACTGAGCTAAGATAGAACTTACGTGCAACCGGCTGCAGGATATAGAGCGACCAATTTTTTTTTGAGCAAGCATTGATTATGCGTGACACAGTCTGAATTTGCGGGACGCATGAATATGGCTCAAACGCTGTGCGCGCACGCGCTACGTGGGACGGGTGGTCACCCTAGTTTGTTAATCATTTGGTTTATGTAGCCTAAAATTGGCTAGAGGCAGAAGCTAAAAGGAAATTATTGTTAAACTTAAAGTGAGAGAAAGATCCGATTTAAACACACAGTGACGATAAAAGGCTTAAGAAGATTAGCCTAATATATTTACCACAAAAGCATTATGAAAACATTTCCAGACCCAATCAGTAGCCTATAGGCCTAATGACAGGGAATGTCTAAAGTGTGAATCATAGCCTAACCTGTGAATCACCTAGGCCTATTCTATTGTTGTGTGATCAAGGGGACCAGTTAATGAAAGGATATGGGAGATAATCTAATAAGAGGGAAAGAGAAATACTTTTGCTTATGCTTTAAGTCCTTGAAAACAAATAGGCTGACACCTCAAAATATGTGCTAATAGGTCAAATACACTGAAAATGGAGTAAAGGTTAGAGGTAATGTCCGGCTATCTGGTCAGTGTGAGTTTTGTTTCTAATTTTAACCTGTCTCTAACCTTCTCTCCTTTGGATTGGACACTCTTCATGACCTGTTTGTTTCCACTTATCACCACAGCTTACAGCATTGGCTTCACAGGGCATTTAACAAACCATCACAGATGTGTAAAAAATGCTCTTACACCTATTTTTTAAGCTATGTTATTCTTGGTAATATTTTGGTTAAAGGTGCAGTGGTGATTGGAAGTCGCGTTTGTTGGTTTATATTTAAATGTAGAAGCTTTTGTCCAAAACAACATAGGCCTACATTATATTTTAACCAAGGACCAAATGGAAAAACATCAGAGAGGTAGCTCACAGCTCCCTTCAGTATTCCCAGAGAAGCTCCACACAGGGTGTCATTTTTGTTTGGGGGACAGGCGAGAGGCTTCTCGAGAGGAGGGGCGCTGTCCTAAACTATCAACCCAACAAGCTGGGTTACAAAAAATAACCCAACATGAGTAAAAACAACCCCACACAATGACCCAACAGTTTCAACCCAGTGTTTGGGTTGAGAAAATAACCCAGCATTTTTTAGAGTGCATTGACTGGTTCTCCACTAGAGGCCAGGATTGTGTATTACTTTTTAAATACAGGCCATACAGCAAGAGGACCGTGAAGAGCATTACTGAACTTGACAAAAGTATATTTAGTTACAATTGCAGACCGCACCTTTAAGCACCAGTATCACACATCTCAACCCCAAATCAGAAAAAGTTGGGACGTTGTGTGAAATGCAAATAGAATGTGATAAAATACAAGTCTCGTAAACCCATATTTGGCAGCAAAAAGGACATAGACAACATATCAAATGTTGAAAATGAAAATTTGGACTATTTCATGCAAATATATATTCATTTTGAATTTGATGCATGGAACATGTTTCGAAAAAAGTTGGGACAGGGAAGGGAATGTTTACCACTGTGCTGCTTCACCTCTTCATTTAACAAAATTCTGTAAATGTTTAGGAACCAGTTGAGTGAGAGGAGGAGACCAGTTGCTAGAGTTTTTAGAATGAAATGTTGTCCCATTACTCCTCAATACAGGATTTCAGTCGCTCAATATTATGGGGTATTCTTAGTCATGTTTTTCATTCCATGTCCCTAATTTGACAAATCTGGACTGCGGACAGGCCATTTTACCACCTGGGCTCTTCCTCTATGGAGAAATAATGTTTTCCTGAAATATTCAAGGTCTTCCCTGGAAAAGACATTGCCTGGATGGCAGTATGTTGCCCAAAACCTGTAGCCTGGCGAGCCAGACTCACATTAAAATGTAGGGTCTGGGCACTCACCGTTCGCAGTGCTCAGTCCGAGGGGCGGGATAATCAGTTGTCTTTCAAATTCCCTCTGCACGCAATAGGACGCAATAGGATATTTGTTTTCAAGTAGCAGGGAATTCAAGCCAAACCGTTGCAACTCTGCCATCAATCATTATGTTAAGCCCACCAAACGACTCTATACACGATTTCAATGTCCTGATTAAGTTTCGATTTCTGGAGCTCACAAGCCAACGGAGAGTTGCTAGACTAATTTGCTGCTGCTAGGGGCGCGTCTAGATTTCTAGGCTACAAAACCTCATTCAGAATTGCTTGTGCTTTGCCAAATGTGCAAGATGCCCATAGGCACTAATGCTCCTCCACACTGTCATAGATGTTGGGTTTCAAACTGAGCACTAAAACAAGTTGGATAGGTTGGATACTTGGATAGGCCCTCTTCTTGTTAGCCCAGAGTCCATGATTTCCAAAAAGAATGGTACCAAACTATCAAACTGTCCACATAGACAATGGTTATCAGAGGTTTTCTTGAGCCCATACAATGACAGGTCTGGAAACAGGTCTGGTTTTAATGCAGTGCCATCTGAGGTCCAAAAGACCATGGCCATCCAATTTCTTTTTCAGCTCTTTCCCTTGTCTGCAAAGATTTCTCTGGATTCTCTGAATGTTTTAATAATACTAGATGTACCGCATAGTGGTACAAAATATGACCGCCGCTCAGTCCTGTACATCCTCTCCGCGAAAATAAATCACGTCAATTTGTCTCCATCTAGTCCATCCTAGCCTAGAAATCTCGACGCACCCTACTGTGGGTCTGGCTCGTCAGGCTAACTCCATACCCTACTCTTACAACTTTTGTGTTGTATGTGCGTGCCTGTGACTGAGTGTGTGCATGCGTGTGGATGTGTGTGTGTATGTGCGCGCATGCGTGTGTGTATATGTCAATTTGTCTCCATCTCCTCAAGAGCCTGAATAGTAAGAATAAAAGAGGTATTTGTTCTGTGATAACCACATTGCCACAGTCTACATTGTGAGCAGTTTATACTTAATGACATCCCTTTATGCAAAACATTTTGCAAGTAAGATTAGTTATTTTACTTTACTTTTAGCATTTGTAGCCTAAACCATGCTTTTCCTTACTTGAAAAACCTTTGTTGTTTCTCAGGCAGTTTCTTAAGCTTGATACAAGTTATATAGTATCTCACAAAACTGAAAAACAAAAACTATTATATCTTTTCATGGGACAACACTGACTTGACTTGACTTGACTTGACTTGACTTGACTTGACTCGACCATAGTCGACCAAAGAAGTTGAGTGCACATGCTCAACTTCATATCCAGAGAATGTCTTTGGAAAATAGACGTATGAGTGCTGTTAGCATTGCTGCAGAGATTGAAGGGGTGGGAGGGTCAGCCTGTCAGTGCTCAGACCATACGCAGCATGCTGCATCAAATGGGCCGTCCCAGAAGGAAGCCTCTTCTACAGATGATGCACCAAGCATGGTGGTGGGAGTGTCATGGTCTGGGGCTGCATGAGTGCTGCACTCGGGAGCTACAGTTCATTGAGGGAACCATGAAGGCCAACATGTACTGTGACATACTGAAGCAGAGGACGATCCCCTCCCTTCGTAAACTTGGCCGCAGGGCAGTATTCCAACATGGTAACGACACCAAACACACCTCCAAGACGACCACTGTCTCACTAAAGAAGCTGAGGGTAAAGGTGATGGACTGGCCAAGCATGTCTCTAGACCTAAACTCTATTGAGCATCTGTGGGGCATCCTTAAATGGAAGGTGGAGGAGCGCAACGTCTCGAACATCCACCAGCTCCGTGATGTCATCATGGAGGAGTGGAAGAGGATTCCAGTGGCAACCTGTGAAGCTCTGGTGAACTCCTTGCCCAAGAGGGTTAAGGCAGTGCTGGAAAATAATGGGGGCCACACAAAATATTGACACTTTGGGCACAATTTGGACATTTTCACTTAGGGGCATACTCACTTTTGTTACCAGCGGTTTAGACATTAATGGCTGTGTGTTGAGTTATTTTGAGGGGACAACAAATGTATACTGTTGCAAAAGCTGTACACTCACTACTTTACATTGTAGCAAAGTGTCATTTCTTCAGTGTTTTCCCATGAAAAGATAATAAAATATTTACAAAAATATTAACTTTGTCCTCATGAGTTTTACATTTTGTTGCTCACCATCCACCCTCCCATTGAACTCTCTCTCTCTTTCACACACACACACACACTGCGTATATTTGACCACACACACACACAAAGAAAGGCAGAAAAGAACAGAGGCGTGGTACTATATAAGAACAGAGACACACTGGTACTATAATCACAGATACTTTTGTCTCTACAGACAGAGAGACAGTATCGGTGAAGGTGTGAACTTTATTTGTAAGTGTGTGCATATGTGTTTGTGTGGTGTGGGTGGTTGTGAATGTGTTTGTGAAAGAGTCAATGTGCATAGATGTGTGTGTGTGGTTGTGAATGTGTTTGTGAGAGCGTTAATGTGCATAGATGTGTGTGTGTGTGTGAGAGAGAGAGAGAGAGAGATAGAGAGCGAAAAAAGACTGTCCAACGTGGAGGGGTGAGGAACAAAATGTAGAACTCATGAGGACAACATAACTAGTATCAAGCCTTAGAAACTACCTCTGACTACAGGAGCTGCGGCACAGCACTCTGCGGGCATATCTCCAGACCAGAGATTGGCTACTGCTACAAAGTCCATCACTAGATGTTCTTGAGTATGGATAGAAACAAGGAGAACATGGTTATGCCCCAGTCCCTACACCAGATCCCATTGCAGCGGACTACCTTCTGAGGTGCAGTCTGTGCAGGCAACAGTGACACTCTCAGGAACTGTCATGGTAACTCTTGCCAGAACATCAACCAGCCAGATGATAACAGGAGTGAGGGAGTGCAGGGGAGTTGGAGTTGGGTTGTTAAATTTTAAACCGATTAAGGAAGTTTTGTTTTGCAATTGTTCAATAAAACTTGTTATGGATTTTTTTATGGACTTGGAGTCATTTTTTTGTATATTTTTTTGGCCTTTTTATGCCAGGACAGTGAAGAACGACAGGAAGTGAGTGGGAGAGAGAGAGTCGGGGTGGGATCCGGAAAGGACCACGGGGCGGGAATCGAACCCGGGTCGCCAGCGTACGGTGCAGATGCCCAGCCAGTCGCCAGTTTGATATGTTGTCTGTGTCCTTTTTGCAGCTAAATATGAGTTTAAGGGATTTGCAGATTATTACATTCTGTTTTTATCCATATTTTACACAACGTCCCAACTTTTTCTGATTTGGGGTTGTAAAATAACACATCTAATCTAGTACATCAACACAAGTCCCCATCTCTTACCTTCTCATTGAGCTTCCTGTGCATAGATGTGTCAGGGGGGAAATGAAACTGAAAAGTTAACTTTTAGACTTCCCCTTAACCTGCTGTTGCTGCGGTGCAGGGTAATGTGTAATTTGCGATGAAACCATGCAGCCTTTTACATTTACCGAGGTGTCTTTTAGGTGACCACAAGATTCTCAAATTCATTTTGAAGGCATGAGCAAAACAAAACATTACTCCTGCTTTAAATGTCTCTCTGTCCATCATCACAGAGCTCAGGTTTGAGGTTCCACTATGTCACCCAAGGAGACAACAGAAGGCCTCTCATGCTTTTCCTCCACGGATTCCCAGAAAACTGGTGATTGCCACTACGTGTTTTTTAAACATCCTTTCATCTCTGTTCCTCTGTACCCTTTTAAAATGTTTCCCTTCCTGAAATGCAAATGCATGTGTAAAAACTGTGCTGTTGTTCAGGTACTCATGGCGCTACCAGTTGTGTGAGTTCAGTGAGCAGTACCACACAGTGGCACTGGACCTGCGAGGCTGTGGAGACTCTGATGCCCCCTCTCAGTTGAACGACTACACGCTGGAGAAGCTATTGTACGACATCAGAGACACAATCGATGAGTTGGGTATGAGCCTGTTTGTAATGGATGTTTCGTTGGCAACAATAAACTGTTATATATTATAACTGTTATAAAATATTATTTTTAAACCTCATTAGATGTGCTCACATTTTCATCTGCTCGGATCTCTCACTTTATTTTCATACAACAGTTGAGTCTTCCTCATGAACTCAGGGGCTTTGTTGTCCTCTCTATATAGTTACACTTACCCTTTATTATATTACATTACATTACATTTGGCTGACGCATTTTTAACCAAAGCGACTTACTATACAACATGGTAAACAGTTTAAAGTTTTTTAAAACAATTTAAAAGCTAGAGTACAATAAGAAAAAGTGCATCAGTGAATGCTGCTGTTTTTATACAATAGTCTAATATGCTAATAGTCTTTATATCAAATGCTGATGAGCCTCTCTCCTCAGGTCACACAAGCTGTGTTTTGGTGGGCCATGACTGGGGAGGAATGTTAGCCTGGCATTTTGCCCTGGAGAGGCCAGACATGGTGCAACGCCTGATCATTATGAACGCGCCCCACCCAGCTGCTTGGCTAGGTAAGTTCATGAAATTTGTTTGCAGTGGCTAGTGAGATCCATGTAATCTTCACTTTAATCTTGTTTTTGTCACCTGTTAGGTGGGCCCTGTGATGACCTGTGATCTGTGCTAATTTCTTCCTAAACAGATGCAGTGCTGCGTCGACCCTCACAGCTACTCCGCTCAGGCCATGCCTGCTTCTTCCAGTTGCCACTACTACCAGAGATTGCACTCTCTCTGGAGGACTTCAAAGTATATCAGCCATGTTAATAATAATAATAATAATAATAATAATAATAATAGCTTCAATTTATATAGCGTCTTTCAGGATACCCAAGGTCGCTTGACACACAAAGGGATGGATAGGGAATGGGATGGGTAGGGTATGGGTGGTCCAAGGCCAGAGGCCTCAGAGAACAGGTGTGTTTAGGTGTTTTTTTAACACGCCTAGGGAGGGGGCAGTGTGTATATGGAGGGGTAGCTTGTTGTATAGACTAGGGGCAGCAGCACAGAAGGCTCTGCCCCCAAAGGCTGGTGAATGTTAACATTCAGCTAACATCTCTTCTCTTGTCTTACTCTCTCTGTCATGAGCCCTCTCACTCCACCGGGTTACCACCTTAATTGGTTTCCATTATCTTCCACTCTGCTCACCACTCTCTCTACTCAGCCTAACTAGCTCCACCTGTCCCTGCTCTGCTCTGCTCTAATTACTCTGCCAGCTGCGCTGCATTACCCACTAACCTCTCCCAGTATTTAAAGCCCTGTCTTTCAGCTCTCCTTTGTCAGATCGTCTGCAAAGCTCACACCCGGAACCTGTTTGCTCGCGCTTCTGGCTCACTCTTGTTTTGTGACCCCGGACCTGCCTGAATCTTGGATACTCTTCTGCCCCAGAAAACCAGACCTGCTTTCTGCCTTGCTACTACGAATTTGGATTTCCCTTGAACTGTACTTCTGCCTTGTTTCATCCGCCCTGTTGTGTCTGTGTTCCCCCCCCCAGGACTTTTCCCTTAAGTTTAATAAACTTTCTGGTGTGACGCAATTGTGGTCCTCTGGTCGTCTGTCTGAACCGTGACAGTACGATCTGACCATCATGGACTCAGCGCACACTTCCCCCGACATGGAAACCGACGAACCTGAGCAACCCACCGCCATGCAACGCCTGGAACACACTGAGAGAGGGCTAGCCCGCATGAGCGGCGACATCACCTCCCTGCTTCAGGTCGGCCACCAACAGCATCAGCAGTTCCAGCAGCACCAGCAGCAACTCGCCATGATCATCCAACTCCTCCCCAACCTTACCCCAGCCACTCCGCCCACCGGCCCAGTTCCAGGCAGTCTGCCCACCAGCCCTGCCCCTGAGTTACCTGCCCCGGTCATTGCAGCCGCTGCTCCGGAACCCAAGATTGGAGACCCCGAGCGGTTCAACGGCGATTCAACCCAGGTCCGGCCATTCCTGACTAGCTGCCGACTTCAGTTCTCCTTGCAGCCAAGGACCTTCGCCACGGAAGGGGCTAAAGTTGGGTATGCCATCACTCACCTGACGGGCCGAGCTCGACTCTGGGGAACAGCAGAGTTCGAACGTCAAACCCCCGCATGTGCAACCTTCAACCTGTTTGCTGAGGAGATGCTGAAGGTGTTTGACCTGGATTCACCAACCGCAGAGGCGTCTCGTGAACTGTTCAGTATTCGACAAGGCAGACGTACAGTCGCAGACCATTCCATCGACTTCCGAACCCTGGCAAGACGAAGTTCTTGGAACACACCATCGTTGGTGGACGCGTTCTTCCATAGCTTGGCCGACTATATCAAGGACGAGTTGGTCTCCCATGAACTGCCTTCCACTCTTGATGAAGCCATCGCACTGACTGTCCGGATCGACAGAAGGATACAGACCCGTCGTCGTGAGAGGGGGCGCCAAGGTCCACCAACTACCGGCATTCGGAGAGATCCGACGGGGCTCCTGTCATCTACTGCCACTCACCCAAGTCAGCTTGACCAGTCTGAGCCCATGGAGATTGGGCGAGCCTCTCTCACTCCTGCAGAGCGCCAGCGCCGCTTCACCTCAAACCTCTGCCTCTATTGTGGAGGTGATGGACATCGTGTGGTAACCTGCCCTTTTAAAAGCCGAAGCTCACCGGGCATAGGGGGAGTCCGGTTGAGCTCAATGACCATCCAGTCCTCCGACCGCAAACCCCTGCTGCAAGTTCACCTCCGCCTCTCTGACTCAACTCACACCCTGGCTGCTCTGGTGGATTCTGGCGCCGAAGCCAACATAATGGACATCAAACTGGCACGCCAACTGGGACTGGAGAACCACCGTTTGACACCTCCTATTCCTGCCCGGGCACTGGACGGACACTTACTCGGATCGGCCATTTCATGTCACAGCCCCGGTCTCGATGGGTCTGTCCGGAAACCATCAAGAAACTATCCAGTTTCACCTGCTCCCCTCTCCAGGCCAACCCCTCATCCTGGGTTACCCATGGCTCCGCCGGCACAACCCTCAGCTCGACTGGGTGACCGGGGTGATCAGGGAGTGGGGGGAGGACTGCCACCGAACCTGCCTGCTTGCTGCCGCACTACCCCCTCGGCCAGTACCCACTAACTCCGCTCCTGACCTCTCCAATGTCCCAGAATGCTACCATGGTCTCAGAGAAGTGTTTAACAAAGCAAGAGCCACATCTCTGCCCCCTCACCGACCGTACGACTGTGCCATCGACCTCCTCCCTGGAACAGCCCCTCCAAAGGGCCGTCTTTATTCGTTGTCTGCTCCTGAAAGAAAGTCCATGGAGGACTACATCAACGACTCTCTGTCCGCAGGATTAATCCGTCCATCTTCATCTCCTGCTGGTGCTGGCTTCTTCTTTGTGGGGAAGAAGGACGGATCTCTTCGCCCCTGCATCGACTACAGGGGACTCAACGACATCACAGTGAAAAACCGTTACCCTCTGCCTCTGCTCACCTCTGCCTTTGAGTTGCTCCAGGGAGCCACTGTTTTTACCAAGTTGGATCTCAGAAACGCTTACCACCTAGTGCGGATCCGGGAGGGAGATGAATGGAAAACCGCATTCAATACACCAACAGGCCACTACGAGTATCTGGTTATGCCTTTTGGCCTCACCAATGCTCCTGCTGTGTTCCAGGCTCTAGTGAATGATGTGCTGCGGGACATGTTAAACAAGTTTGTCTTCGTTTACCTGGATGACATCTTAATCTACTCCAGAAACCTGTCTGAACACACCCGCCATGTCCAGCAAGTCCTTCATCGTCTCCTGGAGAATTCCCTCTACGCCAAGGCAGAGAAATGTGAGTTTCACGTCAAGACAGTGGCCTTCCTGGGGTACATAGTGGCAGAGGGAAGTATCCAAATGGATCCTGCCAAAATATCAGCAGTCACTTCATGGCCAGTTCCGGAGAACAGAAAGAAGCTGCAACAGTTTCTGGGGTTTGCTAACTTCTATAGAAAGTTTATCCGGAACTACAGTACCATTGCTGCCCCTCTCACTGCTCTAACCAGCACCAAGCAACCCTTCACCTGGACCCCAGCAGCCGACAAAGCCTTCAGTACCCTCAAGGTAAGGTTCACCTCCGCTCCCATCCTCCAGATGCCTGATGTGGACCGGCAATTCATTGTGGAGGTGGACGCCTCGGATGTGGGAGTTGGTGCTGTGATTTCTCAGTGGGCTGCGGAGGATAGGAAGCTACATCCCTGTGCCTTTTTCTCACGTCGGTTGTCCCCCTCTGAGTGCAATTACGACATAGGGAACCGAGAGCTGCTGGCTGTGAAGCTTGCCTTGGAGGAGTGGCGTCACTGGCTGGAGGGGTCCACCATTCCATTTCTCGTTTGGACCGATCATAAGAACTTGGAGTACATCCGCACGGCCAAACGGTTGAACTCCAGGCAGTCCCGCTGGGCCCTGTTCTTCACCAGGTTTAATTTCACTCTGTCATACCGGCCTGGATCACGCAACACCAAGCCAGACGCCCTCTCCCGTCAATTCCAGAAGGATGACACCCCCTCCAAGGATCCTGTGTCGATTCTGCCAAGTCCCTGCATCGTAGCAGCTCTGACCTGGGCTGTTGAGGAACAGGTGCTGGAAGCTCTCCGTAACCAGCCAGGTCCCAGCGCTTGCCCAGCTGACCGCCTGTTTGTCCCCGAAAACCTGAGGTCCCAGGTCATTCAGTGGGGACATGACTCCCGCCTAGCTTGTCACCCTGGCTCCACCCGCACTTACAACCTGCTCGCCCAGAGGTTCTGGTGGCCCTCTCTGAGAAGGGATGTACGGGAATTCGTCCAAGCCTGCCCCATCTGCAACCAACACAAGTCGTCCTGCCAGCCCCCAGCCGGATTGCTGCAGCCCCTGCCTGTGCCCAGACGTCCCTGGTCTCACATCGCCCTTGACTTTGTCACGGGGCTGCCCCCTTCAAGTGGCATGACCGTCATTCTGACCATAGTTGACCGATTCAGCAAGATGGCACACTTCGTTCCCCTCCCCAAGCTCCCAACCGCCAAGGAGACCGCCCAGGTGGTCCTGGAACACGTCTTCCGGATCCACGGACTGCCAAGGGATGTAGTTTCTGACCGTGGCCCACAATTCTCCTCCGCCTTTTGGAAGGAGTTCTGTCACCTGCTGGGAGCCACAGTCAGTCTGACTTCCGGATTCCATCCCCAATCCAATGGGCAGTCAGAGCGGGCAAATCAGGAGCTCGAGAAGGCACTGCGATGCATGACCTCACGCAACCCCCACTCCTGGTCGCAGCAATTGACATGGGTGGAGTACGCACACAATTCTCTGACCTGCTCTGCCATCGGTATGTCCCCCTTCCAATGTGTTTATGGATACCAGCCTCCTCTATTTGCCAGCCAGGAAGGGGAGGTTACTTGCCCATCTGCACTTGCTTTTGCCCGTCGATGTCGCCGCACCTGGTCACAGGCCCGAGCCACACTCCTCAGATCCGTTGCCAGCTACACTACCGGGGCCAACCGTCGGAGAATTCCTGCTCCCACCTACCATGTTGGTCAAAGGGTGTGGTTGTCATCGAAGAACCTGCCACTCAGGGTGGAGTCGCAAAAGCTGGCACCTCGGTTCCTTGGCCCATTCCCTATTGTAAGAGTGATTAGCCCAACTGCTGTCCGGCTCCAACTGCCTAATTCCATGAGGGTGCACCCCACTTTCCATGTGTCTAAGATTAAGCCCATTCATGAGAGTCCGCTGGTCCCTGCTGCGCCTTCTCCTCCTCCTCCACGGCTCGTCGATGGTGGTCTGGTTTACACCGTCCGCCGCCTGCTTCGGTCCAGACGGAGGGGTAGGGGTCTCCAGTACCTCATTGACTGGGAGGGCTATGGACCTGAGGAAAGGACCTGGGTCCCGGCTAGTCGGATTGTGGATCGGACTCTCATCACCGCCTTCCACCAACGGCATCCTGATCAACCTGCAATCCGTAGGGGCCGCCCCAGAGGGGTCCCTGACCGTCCTGCCCGCTCGGCTTCCTGTCCTGTGCCTGACCCTGTCTCGGGACCTGTCCCATCTCCCGACCACGACCCTCCGGCTTCCTCCGAGGATGAGGACGTTCACTCGGACCGTTCGGAGGAGTTCTAGCCCTCCTCCGGCTCCCCTCCTCCCGCCCGGCGTGGTGTTGCTCTTGGGACTTCTGGGGCCGTCCCTTGGGGGGGGGGTTCTGTCATGAGCCCTCTCACTCCACCGGGTTACCACCTTAATTGGTTTCCATTATCTTCCACTCTGCTCACCACTCTCTCTACTCAGCCTAACTAGCTCCACCTGTCCCTGCTCTGCTCTGCTCTAATTACTCTGCCAGCTGCGCTGCATTACCCACTAACCTCTCCCAGTATTTAAAGCCCTGTCTTTCAGCTCTCCTTTGTCAGATCGTCTGCAAAGCTCACACCCGGAACCTGTTTGCTCGCGCTTCTGGCTCACTCTTGTTTTGTGACCCCGGACCTGCCTGAATCTTGGATACTCTTCTGCCCCAGAAAACCAGACCTGCTTTCTGCCTTGCTACTACGAATTTGGATTTCCCTTGAACTGTACTTCTGCCTTGTTTCATCCGCCCTGTTGTGTCTGTGTTCCCCCCCCCAGGACTTTTCCCTTAAGTTTAATAAACTTTCTGGTGTGACGCAATTGTGGTCCTCTGGTCGTCTGTCTGAACCGTGACACTCTCTCTCTCTCTCTCTCTCCCTCTCTCTCTCTCTTTCTCTCTCTATGACATTATTTTGTTGTGGTTTCATTTTTTATCTCTGCTCTGTTCACAACTGCATTTGAGTTAACCAGAGGAAGGACTTTAGTGTCTGAGATAGCATCTTGTGTTCCTGTTTTTGAAGTGCCTATAATTCTCTAACACCACTTCATGTTTACATTTTATCACTTGAACTCCTCGTGTCAACTTCTCACTTATGCCACTTTGCTCTAGTTGCTGCGTAATTTGCTGTGTGGTGCCCGCCTCGGTATCAGAAACAGGGATAGACGTCTGACCGAGGCCCAGCTGGAGGGGTACCTGTATCGCCTGTCCCAACCTGGAGGTCTCACTCCTCCTCTCAATTACTATCGTGCTTTCCTCAGGTTAGAAATTCCTCTTCCTCTCATTGTATGAGCACCACATTTTGGCAAAAACTTGCAACATTTGAGCTAAACAGGAAGTCAAATTACACCCCTCCCATTCTTACTCCTGAAAAAATCTGTTGATGAACTGGAATAGTCCATGGCTCAATCAAAGTCCTTATAGGCAAGTACCCCCTCTCGGCAGCCATCTTGCAACACACTTTGGGCAGTTTTTAGGCAGCTATTTTCCTTTTCAAGTTAATGGAGAGGCATTTAGGAAGGGGCAGAATATGTGTAGAGACTACTGTCATATTGGTGTTACGAACTAAACCCATGCATTTCTATGGAGGATTCTTTGAGTGCTGTGTCTCGTCATTAGAAAGGCTCTGGCTCGACCCAACACAAGTTTTTTTTATGGGGGGGGGGGGGGGGGGCTTTATTAGGATAGGACAGTGAAGAGTGACAGGAAGTAAGTGGGAGAGAGATGGGATGGGATCGGGAAATGACCGCAGGTCGGATTAAGTGTAAGCAGTAAGTGTATTAGATCTGAATCCCAGACCGCACCTTTAAAAACCACTGTGGAATCAATAATATCATAACGTCTCCTTGGTCTGTGCTTATTCTGTTACGCACAGTGACCATCTGTACAAACACGAAGATGCAGGAGTGACCACCATGTTGATTTGGGGCGAGGAAGACAGCATACTGGTCGAAGGGACGTCTGGGGGGATACGTCCCTACATCAGGGGCCCAGTTGTTGTCCACACCATCCCAAAATGCAGTCACTGGGTGCAGGAGGATCAGCCTGAGACAGTCAATAAACTTATCTGGGACTTCCTCCGAGACAAGGACGCATCGTCTCCCATTCTGCCACAACAGGGAGGTGAATCAGTTGGCCTAGTAAAAGTAACTAATGGTGGGCCAGCAATCAACTTTATCACCCAGTGAGAAGAAATACTATTTTCTAGGCAGGTGGGGTGACTAGGCAGGTGGGGTGACTATTAATTCTGAATAACGGAACACCTACACAAGGCAACTTTTTGAGCATTGTTGTTGGGCAATATTCCTGAGTATTATAGTTCTGGCACATTCCCATCGATTTTGACCCCCCCTTTAACTTTACTTAGTTACTTACTTTACTAAGGACTTTAATCATCAGTAGGCACATTTTCATGATCATCCAATCAGAACACAAGAAATTGGTTATGTGGTTAAAGGCATATTTCTTTAACATTCACTTAGTTTATTAAGCGTTTCTTACAGTATGTGTTATGGTTTGTATATAGTATTTGTTTATTTTCATTAGGCTATTGATTGAATTGACATTGTTGTTTATTATTGCTATTCTCCTTAAAGGTGCTCTAAGAGATGCTGGGTAACGTCACTTCTGTTGACTTTCAAACAAAACAGAGAGCTAGCTCGCTACTTCCTCCCCCTCCCTCCATTGCTGCTCCCGTGCAATTGAAACTCTTCTAAAAGCGCATCTCGTCTGTGATTTGCTGGAACAGTTTATGTTTTTATGGGCTAGGTTTGCCCAGGTTGTTTTTGTTGCCGTTTTTGGAGCCTGGGCTGTCCACAGCTATTGGTTTTTTTACAGTGGACACAGTGGTTGGTCAGGTCAGTGGTTCTCAAATGGGGGTACGTGAAGGCACTCCAGGGGGTACGTGAGATTTTAACCCTTAGAAGCCGATTGACGCAAAGTGCGTCAAAAAACACACCCTTTCTTCTCTGTTGCATTGCTCCGCAACTATTCATAGCAGCGAGAAGCCTTTATTGTGTGAACAGAGCAGAAGTGGGGCTTTCCAACGAGACCACGCACTTGTCTGTACGTTAAAGTATGAAGATTTTAAAAAATCCTGAATTTAAATGAAATTGCATCATATTTACAGTCTCTGCGTTCACCTGCGCACCCATTACTCTCCTTTGAATTACTCGCGAACCCGTGAACGCATAGATATGGCAAGCATATCAGATGAAAAAGGAGACACAGGGATATCCATTGGTACCAAGTATGTCGATCCTTCTGGCTAATGAAAACAGACGAAGTGACTGCAAAATAATAACGTCATGTACAAAAACCAACTGCACACCCATTACTCTCGTTTGAATTACTCGCGGACCTGTGATCGGATAGATATGCCACAAATGTCAGATGAAAGAGGAGACAGAGCTATAATTTGATACCAAGTACATCCTTGGGTTATGAAACAGACGAAGTGACAGCAAAATAATAACTTCATATAGCTCGACTTACCTCACGTTTTTTGTCTGTTTTTGTTGCAAAGCATGTTTATAATCCAACGCTATTGTGTGTTTCTCTATGGCAAAAAATGTTCATAATCCGGTTTTGAGATCCTACCAAGTTCCTGCATGGCATTCAATTCAAGGCTCACATTGCATCCCAATTTGTTCGACAAAGAAACACCTTTTTTGCCTTTACTTGGCAATGCAGTAAAAAGTTGTAGAGAATCATGAGTGCAGACAGGCACACACTAACACGTAAACTAGGGTCAAGTCAGGTCAGATCAGTTGTGTTACAGATATGGAGCGCAGAAAGGTCATTTTTAATCACTAAATTAAAAAAAGGCATTTATTTCTGTAAGGCGCACACCACATATGTCTGTAAATTGCTCAGCCCCAGAGAATCCCTCCACCGTAGCAATGATATTGCCAGATTCAGGACAGTCTGAGACACACATGAAATGCATGTAGAGCTATGAGCTTGCTGTGGTGAGATACATGTCAAAATATAAGATTTTTTATAATACGCTTTTTATATTTTAATTCTTTAAAAATCAAAATAAAATCAATCCTAGTACTAATACATGAAATGACAGATCTGGATAGCCTAGACTCTGCCGGGAAAAAAAACAATATATAATATGTGTGTGTGGCACTTGCAATGACCAGAATAAATCCTTATGAATAAAGGTAGTGAAAATGCCCTAAAAACAGCTTAGGGTACTAACTGCAGGGTAGGAATTTCACGGCGGCCACGAAGGCCATGGCCGTCGTAGCCCCTTGCGTTGGCCGTGAGGCCCCTTTGAAAATCAGAGGTTTACAGGCCACGGTGGCCTTGGTGCCCCCTTCTTTCAATATTCTGCTTTGCGTCCTATTAATAGCGATTTTTATTTAGCCTGTGGCCTGTCAAAATAATCTTAGCATTCACAGCGCAAATTAATTTAGTCATTTACGCAGTGGAGAAAGTGGCAGCGCAAGAAAGAAAGTGCGTCCAAATTCACCCATTCTCAGTTGAACTACTCGCGAAGTAGCCTATTCATCACACAGACATCACACGTATCACATGAAAGAGCTTTTTCTCAGCTTTTAAACGATGTTAGCCGATAATTGCTGTGTTGAACGGTTCGCGAGAAAAGTAAATAATATAATTCAATTTAATCATACATTCTACTGAAGGTTTTGCGTCCCATGATCTCCATACCCATTCATCTCGGTGTAATACTTTACGAACCCTTCTTTTAACACATGACAACCCATATATCAGAATAAACAGGAGACCTTACCGAACACAAAGGTGTAAAGCAGTCCCCTGTACAGTTAGCCGTTCCAGAGTAATCCAGTTTTGAATTTGCAGTAAAGTTCGACATACATGGATGTCTCCAAATTTGGGCTTTAAGTTTTACAATGTGTTTAAATTGTTCCACATGATTTCATAACGGGCCAAATACAAAATAAATGTTACAAAAATCGCCTATATATTGATAAATCAGAGGACAGCTGACTAAGAGTTTGTAAAAGTAGCCTTAATGATCACAAAATGCTAAGCATGCATCTAGGCTATTTGAGTTTCTTAAAGCTGAGCTGTGCTTAAATTGTTCAATACATGATTTCATAACAGGCCAAATATAAAATAAATGTTATATATAGCCTAGATATCTGTAAATATTAGATAGTCAGATGATTTACAGTTCTATGTAATATGTCATGTTTTCATTTCATGTTTTTGTAATGTTTCATACAGTGATGCAGGTCTACTGCAGTGAATAGGCTAAATACAACTTTGATAATTTGTATAGCCTACTACTAATAGTTAACTTTGGCCTTGGTGCCCTGACATGTGGCCTTTGTGCCCACCACCAAATATGCCCAACTGAAGGCCAAGTGGCCTTGCCCCCAGAATGGTGAAATTCCAAGCCTGGTACTAAGGGTTAAAATATACATATATTTAAAAAGTAGAATCCATGCAAAAATACTTAAAAAAACAATTATTTAATAAATATTTCAGGAAGTTGTATGTGTATGTGTGTGTTTATTAGTTCAACTTTTCAACTAAAAATGCTTTGCGCTGGTTAGGGGGGTACTTGGCTGAAAAAATATTTCACAGGGGGTACATCACTGAAAAAAGGTTGAGAACCACTGGGTTAGGTGATGTTTGCAGTAAGTGACATAAAATGTTGTAGCCTAAAAAACGCGTGGCATCGCTTAGAGCACCTTTAATGTAGTCTTACCAACTTTTTAAAATTGTTTACTGTAAAATTTAGATATTGTATTGTTGTTATAGGCTACGTATGTATATGTATGTCGCTTTGGACAAGTCCGCCAAATCCTATAACCATAACCATGTGGTTGCCCAGCAACCTTGCTCAAAAATTTACCCCATATTATCATCAAGTGTTTGTTTTGGATTAGGTGTTAAAAAAAAAGGTGCAGGTTTGTGGTGGTGGTTTGTCTTGTGTCAGGAGCTATTTACAGTCACTGCACAGTAATATTCACAAAAGTAGCGGAGAATCCTTTTTTGATTGCAGTGCTGATAGATTGGTTACATGAAATAAAGCTTTAAATAAAACTGATTAGCCTGCGCCTCACCTTCCTGTTTGCTATTGTAGCTAATGTCAAAATCAGAATCAGAATCAGCTTTATTTGCCAGGTTTGCATAAACAAACAAGGAATTTGACTCCGGTTAACCTTTGCTCTCAAAGTACAACACAAAGTACAATACTCATTTAACATATAAAGAATAAAAACAGAAAGCTCAGTCAGAACCTCAACAGGCACAGGCAAGATACTATATACAATATAAAAATACAATAACAATAAGAGTCAATGTGGGAAGACCATTTTGGTCCTGTGAAATGGTTGATCCCAGGAACCTAAAGGAAACCACAGTGGACACTGTGTCATTCTGGTTGGTGGGAGGTGCGGGACTTGTCCACTGTCATCATCGCCGGCACAGTCTTCTTAGGATTTAACTCCAGGTACCTCTGACTGCACCATTGGATCAGCTGTTCTACCTCTTCCTGGATCAAACCAATGACGGTGGTGTCATCTGCAAACTTTTACAGACGCGTTTGAGGTGCAGTCATTAGTGTAGAGGGAAAAGAGCAGCAGGGACAGGACACACCCCTGTGGGTGCCAGTGCTGATCGACCTTGTGTTGGATGAGATGCTCCCCAGTCTGACATGATGTTGAAACCACACACTTTTTATGTTCAGCTTTTATCATCCTGCATTTATGTATTCCTTCTGTATCGAATTACCTTTCACTTTGCTCTTCACTGACATCATGGAAATGGTGTTGCCATAACAGTGTGATTTGTTTTCAAAACAAGCCAGTGACTTAACAGAATAAGAACCCATAAAACCAAACAGCATGTCCCCTGAACCAAGTGAAACGCCCTAAACCTTCTCTGTAGTGACAATTCAACTTCAAATTGGATAAAACTGTGTCTCTGGAATCCACAACACATACCACAGAGAGTTCTGTACAGTGACCCTGCTGAAATATTTCAAATATTTAGCACAAATAAGTTAGTGGAAAATGTAGGCCTATAGGCTAACATTAGGATTAAGAATATGGGGCCGATACTAGGCTACCTTGTTATTGTGATGTCATCTTCCCATGTGGGGTTATTTATGACTTAGTTTGCTGTTTCAGGCTAGACTACCTATTTAGGCCTACTGTCATTTGTGAAACTCAGCAAACAGGATAACAGCAAACCACAAACAAACAAAAAAATAAAAAGGATAAAAAGCTCAAAAAGACTTGAATGAAGATGGTGATATTTTGTGCAATCAGCTAGGCAACTCATTAAATATTGGCAGCAAGTCTAAATTTTAATTTTCGGATAGCAAATCTTTCCATACTTGTCTAAATTGCTCATATTTCTTACAGTAAAATAAGACATGAGTGACATCCTCCCAGACCTTACATTCAGAACATATACCATTACTCATGCCCATTAAAGATAAAGTAGAATTAAGGCCATTATGACCCAGTCTCAATCTGGTTAAGACTACCTCTTCCTGTCTGTTAAGACCTAGTGATGTAATTCTTTTCCCTCCAATGCTACTCTGATTATTGTGATAGTATCTGCCTTTGCTCTCTGAATCCCATTCATCTTGCCATCTACGTGCAATTTCTGCTTTAATAAAAGCTTTAGCATCCCCTTTGCCTAATGGTGTATGAATTTCTATGATATCTGATTCAAGAGCTTTTTTGGCTAGTTTATCTGCAATTTCATTACCAATAATTCCATAATGCCCTGGTACCCAGCAAAACTGAATAACTTTCCCTAGACTAACAATATTTAATAAGAGGTACTTTACTTCTAAAATCAGATCTTCACGCATAGAATTATCTGTAATAAAACTTTGAAGTACTGCCATAGAGTCAGTGTAGATAACTGATCTAAGAGGTTTAACCTCTTCAACCCACCTAAGAGCAGTTATTATTGCTGTCATTTCAACAGAAAATACTGATAAATAATTACTTGTTCTATATTTATATTTCTTATCAAATTCTGGAATATATATACCAATACCACATCTGCCACTAGGATCTTTAGAACCATCAGTGAATATTTTTAGATACCCATAATAGTTGTTCATATAATTTAGACAGGCATCAGTGAAGCTTTGTTTGGTAGGATGTTCATGCTTTTCTGTAAATCAACATTAACTTTTGGATCAGGAAGTAGCCATGGGGGAATGCAGATTAATGTTAATGCTGGGCCATACTTGAGGTCTCTTAATCATTGACTAAACTGTTAATGCTTCAACCAAATCCACAGGACTTCTTTGAGTATTCCCAGCAATCATCTAGACATAGAAGAGTTGTTAAAACTTCCCTTTAACCTGACCCAGTAAGTCAAACATAATTGATCAAATCTTAAATTAATAGGGGCTTCCTTAGTTTCTACTAATAAAGCACTAGTAGGGGTTGATTTAAATGTGCCTAAGGCAAGTCTTAAGGCCTTATATTGTATTCTCTCAATTTTCATGAGAGAACTCACATGCGGAACTGTATACTATGCTGCCATAATCAATGGATGATCTTATCAGTGCTTTATACATGTTAATCAAGGACTGTCTGTCAGCTTCCCAATTATGCCCAGTAACCATCCTCATAAGATTAATTACCTTTTTACATTTAGTTTCAATATACTCAATGTGATTTTTCCATGTAAGTTTGGAATCCAACCATACTCCCAAGTATTTAAATTTTTCACTTATCTCCAGTTGCTGATTATATAGTAGATATTTATGGTATTCATGAATTTTCTTCCTAGTAAAATACATCACCTGTGATTTTTGAACAGAAAATGTAAAGCCCCAGTCAACTCCCCATTGTTCAAGAATGTTAATATCCTTTTGTATCTTACTATTAACATATGAGATGTTGCGTCCCCTTCTCCAAATGACAGCATCATCTGCATATAGTAGACCATCATAATTATCCCCCAGATTCTCATATATATCATTAATCATTATGTTGAACAGAATGGGACTGATAGCACTTCCCTGAGGAATACCATTTTCGACAATGCATTCTGCAGATCCTGCATCACCAACTTTGACTCTAATGGAGCGAAAGAAAATCAAGTATGTAATTATACATTTTCCCATTAATACCTAGCTTTTTTAACTTAATCAATAGACCTTCTCTCCACATTGTGTCATAGGCTTTTTCAATATCCAAAAAGACTGCAATCATTACTTCTTTCATAATTAGTGCTTTTTCAATTTCATTACATAGCTTAACCAAATCATCCATTGTAGACCTGCACCTCCTAAATCCTGTTTGATATCCCTTTAGAGGGTTGATATATTCTAAGAAATAATTTAATCTCACTACTATAAGTTTTTCCATCAATTTACCCAAATGTGAAGTGAGTGCAATAGGCCTATAATTTCCTGGGCTAGTTGCATCTTTACCTGGTTTAGGGAATGGTAGAATTGTTGCCCCTTTCCAAATGGTTGGTAAATTACCTTCATTCCATACCTTATTAAATAGACTAAGGATGTTCTCTAATACATTGTCAGGAAGTTTCACATAGCATAAATTATCACTCCCTGGAGCAGAGTATGCAGTATTATTCAGTGCCCTTTTAAGTTCTGACATACTAAAGTCTGCATCCATAATAGACATATTTTGTTCTTTTTGATTTAAAACATTCTTGTTTGCTTTCGATACTTCTTCTTTCCGTTTCTTAAAACGCTCCTCTAGATGGCTACCCTTGTGAATATCTGCAAATGCTTTATTAAGCATATTGGCTTTATCAATATTTGAAATAGCATTAATCCCATCTTTCATTAGGACAGGACACGTGTTGTTGCAAACTCGCTCAACGTTTCCGTAGAAGTGAAGGCTACATTATCTGCTTTTTTTATGTTCACGTTGCGTCAGCGTTGTTAGTGGTTAGTCGGTCTGTATGCTGCTTTAGTCGCTTAACAAATGCAGACGCTCATTGGTGTCTATTGAAACAGTTCCACTGAAGTGAGCGGCACGTGCCACCCTTATCCGTCCGTCAGATATCCGAACCCGAACTCTTGTACATTCGACGTAGAATGTGCCTCTATGAAATATCGGTCTACTTTACAAGGCGTGTACCTGGACAACGGTAAGCAACGCACTGGGTGACATTCCGCTCTACTTCTATGGAATTCAACCGTTTGGGTGGACTGGCAATGTAAGTCATTTTTATTAGAGGCTACAAAACATTCTCTGTTTTAACAAACGTTTTAAATCGACCCTGTGAGTTTGTTGTTGGAATAGGCTAATAGCCTTGTTTTAAACCAGCGCCATTGCGCGTTATTTTGAACGTTCTCCTTATGATAGGTTACAGTGAGAGCGTGGTTAACAACGATAGCAGTTGCTGTCCTGTCTTTACACAACCTTGATATATTAACATTATTTAGATCAGGCCTGGTCATCTGCCAGTTTAGCTACAGATTAGACATCACACACGGGTCATTCCATCAAATCAGACAGAATCCAGGACAATTATTACTGCACTGTCTCTTTTGCTCAGAGTTTGTCTAATCTACACAATGTTTAGGTCCCAAAACTTAAGACCTGTAAAATATTTTTTGTTGAATTCCAATGTTTTCATAGGCCTACTTTTTTTCATCTTTGATTTTTTTTTTTTTTAAATAATATTTTTACACTCTGCCTTATCTTGGAGTCCATGTTTGGGTGTTAATATTCTGATAGCCTGCCCAAACCTTCGTGATATGAATGCCCGAACATCGCTTCCCAGATAATGTGCTTTTCAGGCTGAAAAAATATGAAGACATAGGATTTGAACAGAAGTATTTTTACAGGCCTTGGTTTTGGGATCCATTCATCATATAGACAAGGTTTGATCAAAACAGCCTTATTTGATTTGACATGGAATGACCCACATACCTCTTACCATTATAACCAATATGTCAGGGGAGGATAGGCTTTAGCCCATAAGGTAATTCTTAAATGTTTTACTATTTTATTTTATTACAAAAATGTGCTATATAAATAAAAGTGACTTGACTTGACTATTTCACAGAAATAAAACCTGCTGATTGGATTACAAAGTAGCCCAATTTCTTAGTTCTTCAGCCACCATCATGGAGGATTTTTTTCTAGCCTAGCTGGTTCTGGCAAACCCACATTCACTGCGTGCATTATCCGGCCCAGGTGTCTGCACCCACAAGAGGAATCCACATCAGCTGCCTGGAGCTTGTCTTGTCTTCCTTAGCAATGCAACACTGTGAGAACTATGACAAACCAGTCCAATTCTTCTACAATTACAGCGGGAAGTACATCACAGACGATTGGTCCACAAGAGACTATGTGGTGCTCGGTGTTGGGCTCACAGTCTGTGTCATTGTCATACTGTCCAACATATTAGTCATCACTGCCATCATAATTAACCGCAATTTCCACTTTCCCATTTATTACCTACTGGGCAACATGGCGGCAGCGGACCTGTTTGCGGGGGTGTCCTATGTCAACCTACTCTTCCACACGGGGCCGTACACCATTGGTCTCTCCAAGCACCAGTGGTTCGTCCGTGGGGCCCTGGTGGACATGAGCCTGATGGCCTCAGTGGCCAACCTCCTGGCGGTGGCTGTGGAGCGGCACCAGACCATCTTCACCATGCAGCTCCACAGCAGCATGTCCAACCGGCGCGTGGGGCTGTTGATCCTGGGTATCTGGGCGGTGGCTGTGTTCATGGGCCTGGTGCCTTTCATGGGCTGGGACTGCATATGCGACCTGGACGCCTGCTCCATCACAGCGCCCCTGTACAAACGCAGCTTCCTGGCGTTCTGGGCCATGCTGAACCTCATCATGTTCTCCATCATGGTGGCCATGTACGCGCGCATCTTCGTCTACGTGCACCGTCGCTGCCGCAGCAGGCCAGCCCTGGATGTTGACCAGCTGAATTACGAGACCGTCGTAAACCTGATGAAGACTGTGGCCATAGTTCTGGGTAAGTGACTGATTAAAGTTTACAATATGGGCGTGATTTCCTTTGTTTTTGTTTTTTACCAATTGCTGATATGGCACAGCAGGCGTATACTTTGCCCCTTATCCAGTTCATTTTCAGTTTTATTTAGATAGCGCCAAAACAAATGAAGTTGTCTCAAGGAGTTTTGCAGAGCCCAGAGTCTGAATCACCTTAAGAATGCACTACTGTCCTGTAATTACATGGCTGTGGACTAACTATCTACAGACAACACCACCGGGTATTGTGTGTGGTTATTCAAGCAATGTCTAAAGTGTTCTCTAGACAAACAACTGGTTGTTTTTCGCCAACAAGATCAGCCTTGCCCCGCAAAGTTGTTATCTTCTCTGTTATGCAACAACTGCATATTTCTACAATTGATTGTGCCTTAGTTAACAACCCTGGATTTTGTTTTACAGTAAATGGTTTGGCAAGGACTCCATTTTTTATATAACTGGCATGCTTTTTCTTTTAGCATTATAGGTATAAAAGTGTCATCCAACGGTTCTTGAGTTTGGAATCGTTACTGAAAGTGCATTAACAAATTTTAAACCTGTTCCTGAAGACACAAAAGCTGGCAAACCAGTTTTTTTAAAATCCTTTGCACTTCCTCTACCAGGGGTTATTGCTCAACTTCCTGTCTGTCTGCAGTGAGTCAGTTTATCTCACCTGCTGCGTGTTGCATCCTCTACAAAGCAATATTTGCATGCCAGTTAGTTTTATGGTGTTGTAAAAGTAGGGTACAGGTCACATCTGTAAGACCGAGGATGCGTCTTTTTCTTAGGTGTTTTGTTGTGGTATTTGTCTTTAGGTGCTTTTGTCATCTGCTGGACCCCAGGCCTTGTGATTCTCCTTCTGGACGGGTTAAACTGCAAGGTTTGCCAGGTTCTGAAGTATGAGAAGTACTGTCTGGCCCTGGCTGAGTGCAACTCGCTGGTGAATCCCATCATATACTCGTACCGGGATGAGGACATGAGAAAGACATTCAAGCAGATTCTGTGCTTCCTGTGCAGGACTGAGGGTGACCAGCAGGGGGAGCTATCCCCTGTTGAGTTCAAGAAGAAAGACGGTTCCAAACGCAGCTCTTTAAGACTCCCTCTGTTCTCAGTAAGCAGCACCGGATAAAGTTGTTCTGTGCATAGGACACTTCTTTTATGGAAAACATGATTATGGTGCAAGTTGCGACTGATGAGCATATAAGTGGGCATCCAATATATTGGTGTTTGGTGACAAGGGTGTGTTCCTTGTGAAAGATAAAAAGTTATATTATCACAAATGACGCAGCACTTCATGTTAATGTTGTATAATATGCATTGGTGGAGTTCTAGAATTAAGCAATAAGCCCTGAGAGGCAGTAGGTTACACTGATTTACAGCTAAACAACAGCTAAAGGGCATTGTTAGGCACAACGCGTTAGCGGATCACCATGCAAGAATGTAATTCACCAAAGGAAGGTGAACAGAACAATGCTTTCTCCAATCTGTGCAGCTGATGCAGTGACCTGCTTTACATTTAGACCAGGGAACTGCCCAGTACAGGCCCTGCCCGTCTACCACAGGACACCAAGCTACAGCCCTGGGACAACAGGGATGTAAATGCCTTATTGGCGATTCACAGGGGCAGTTGATTAGAAAGGTGGTCAAGGCAGAGAATAGTGCCCAGTTGTGCCAGCTGTCCAGATATCCCAGCTGGCCTGGGAAGGATTTTCTCACATTGGTCCTGTCTACTGTTGGAAAATGAGGCTAGATCAGCTATTAAAATGTGTTGTAATCGTTCACCCTAACAGTGTCCATCTATAATTTTACATTGTATTGCATATAAATACACACCATCATATTTTGTTTCATCAGCTTGGTATAACAAATAAAACATGTTTAGCCTTTTTGTATGTGTGTGTGTGCCATAATATATATATATATATATATATATATATATATATATATGCCACAGCGAAAAATAACTTTGATTCCTTGTTTGTACTTGTCCTGAAAATGTACTGGTCATGCCATAAATTCTGTAAACTAACACTACTGCAGGTCATGAGTCATTGTGTCAATAATACAACAACCAATGTGCTACGTAGTTGGTATTCGTTTACAAAATAAGTACACTATTCAGTGAAGATTTGAAGTATTCCCAGGCCTCTGGGGGCAACATAGAAACAGTGCAAGGTTCTTTATACATTTTTTATTTTTTTTGTAAGTCACAATAGCATAGTTGTAGTGACTAAAGGTCATTGTTCCCATTAAAACAAGCAAATAAACATCCCCAAAATAAACACCCCAAAATGATAAAAAGCACACTAGATTATTTTATTAGTTTTTTGTATTTCTAATAAGGAACACTACAATTTTCTCATATTTTTCTCTTACTAGAACAGTTCTAAAGTTGAGGTATAAAAGGATTTTACAGACTGACCAGTCTGAAAACAGAGGGATTTATATACAAGAGAAAATGGAGAGAGAGAGGTAGAGAAGAAAAAGAATGGGGTGAAGAAAGAAGAATGAAAGAAGGGAGACACTAAGAGTCTAATAAAACAAAGTATATAAAAACGCTATCGATGCAGTTCTGATTTGGTGCAGGGGAAGCCACTTGAACAGTGCAGAGACTGAGATGCTTTTTAAGGTGAGGAGTAGCAGGATGTCAGTGAACACAAGCTCAGTGACTGTGGAACAGGCATCAGTTTTAAAAGAAGAACACTGTATCCACTTAAGCTAGACCCCAAACTATGAAGAAGCACAACACTTAAGACAAAAAAAGAAAATTCACGATGTTAAAACGTGACTGATCAAACCTCAGTGTCCAATTTAGAGAAAGGTTACAAGTCAGAATTCAAAAATGAAAGCTACACTCTGTCTGACCTGTACAAGTTAATTCATCAGCTACATTCTACGGTGAATGAGTGCAGTTTTGGATTTCTGCTTGTGGAGAAAGTATTGCTACAGTGCACATTTGTGGTAGTTTTATTTCAAAAAAGAGCCTAATCTATGTGTGTAGGAAGTGTTTCTCACTGCACCAAACGCAAACTCAGTTTTCCACAAAAAACACTAAATAAGCAACATAATCACTCCAAAATCCACAGTCAAACTTAAATTCTAAGCTGTTAAAATATTTTTTTTTGTAAAAAAGAATAAAAGATTGTTGCTCTACCACATATGCAGAGTAAAGGCAAAAACAAACCAGGCAACTCAAAAAAAGAAAAGAACAGAATCTTTATATAAAAAGATATATGTTGAAACATTCCACAATCTGTACAGTGACACCCACAGACGACTGGTAGAAAACAAAAGAAAATGATAATTTTGGTGTAGTAACAGCAAGACTTGTAAAAGACAGCCATATGAAACGCTTTTAAGTAACAGTAAGGAACAGAGGACATCAAAATCTGGCTAATACCTTGAAAAGCTTGTCAGAGTTTGGTCATCCATGAACAAAACTCTAATTTACATTTCAGTGTCCTTTGCGTCATATGTAGAATTTGTCATTCATATATCAAAACACTCTGGTTCTACTATGACTTTTCTTAACAAGTTAACAAAAAAAAAAAAGTTAGAGAAAATAAAAATGTGGAATTTGTGTTTCTGTATAGGCTCTAGTCTTGAATCATCACGCACCCAGTACTGCTCTTTTTTGGTTCATATTCAAAGGAGAGAAAAAGCCCTTGTTTGAGTGGCCTAGATAACAGACAAAGAGTGGAGTTCCCGCCATGGGGTCAGCTGTTAGGACTAGAGTGACAGCGAGCCTTCTTGTGGAATGGATGCTGTCATTGCACACACGATACAATCGACTCAAAGCACAGGGGTGAGTGATCAAACGACCTTTCCTACACCTCTATTTCCCAGACCACCCACAACAAAAAAACATCCCACCCACCTTTACACCAAGAGCAACGTAAGGTAAGATCAGACACACACACGCACACACACGCACAACTGTGTACACACACACACACACACAACCGTGTACACACACACACACAGTCAAACAAACACATACACTGATGCAAAACTGACAAACCTCCTCGCCTCCCCAGCTGTATCTCTGACTGACAGACGCACCACAGTTTTGTCATCATAATTTACATATCTGAAAACATTTTTGGTTTGGAACAATACAGGTAACGACTGCTTATCGGTCATCTGTGGCCTCCTGCATGTTGGGAAGGGGGGTGGGGTGGGGGGTCAGATGCAGCTACCTGTTTGGGAACCCTAAACAGAAACCATTCGATGAAATAACAGGAACAGAAAACACCAGCCAGCAGGACAGTCAGTACAGTGTGTGTGCATGATGAGTTTTTTTTTTTTCCTTTTTGGTCTGTCATTAGTACCCTCTCAAAAATGTGTTACAACCTCTTCTCCAGAAGTGTTTTTTTTTTTTTTTAAGAAAAGAAGAAGAAAAAAAAGCTAAGTTAACGGTGAACTAATGGAGATGAGTAGGTCCGATGAACACCACAAAAAACACCGACGTTTACATGCATGGAAGACAATTACACATTGCATTCTTCTGGTCTTAACCCATTCCCTATTCAAATCTCCCACATACGTCTCCCCTACCCTTAAGATTTTCTCAACTCTACAATGTAGTTCTTTTTTTGTATTTGGTAGCTGGGGCATTATTATGAAAACAACAAAAAAACATTACACTACATTTATTTTTGAAAACAAAATAAAAAAAATCCAAGAATTACAAAACAGTACTGAACAGAAGTGACCACGGTGGCTGCAGAGTGTGTATGTGTGTGTGTGTGTGTGTGTGTGTGCGCGCATGTGTTTGTATTTGTGTGTGTGTGAGTGTGAAAATGAGAGAAATCCATTTCCATAGAAAGCCTATACATTCTCCTCTCCCAACCTCCTGCACAGTACTTTCCTGTCTTTTCGGCCTGTGAGCGCCACGTCTGACACACGTTCTGCTGCAACCACCAGCACTCCCTTATGTTTTCTTTTTGAGCAAAAGCATCCTATGCCCTGACCTGTGTGTCCTATGGAAGAGGTCCAATAGCTGGAAAAAATACTTGTGCTTAACACATTTTCATTGTCAGCTGTTGTAAACGTCATGTGTGTGTGTGTGTGTGTATGTGTGTCCATTTACAAGCATCGAGAGGTTTGATAAAAGTACTTTAAACAACCTTATTACAATACTAAAAGGTTCTCTTCACTTACATAATAACAGTGCTACGTTGAGCTTTTCTCTTTTTTTCTCTTTTGAAACTCTGTTAAAAAGGAACTGACTTGCAACAAGCAGAACAGGATGTCGGGAGAACTTGCGTGGGTGGTCAGTTCGAGGGTGTCTGTGGTTGTTGGTCTGTGAGGAAAAACAGAAGGAGGTGACCACTGTTGGACAGCACTTTGGTACAAGCGTGGCGGTTATTATGGTGGTGTCTGTGGGACCCAGGGGAGCGAGGTGTCCACTGTGATTGGAGGGAGCTTCCGACTCCTCCCCGAGGCTGAAGGGCATCTCTGACTCAGCCGCCTGCTGGTTTCACCCTCACAAACTAATGCAGAAGTCCACGAAGAAGAAGTCCACAAAGGGTGATGCCTTGTTTGAATGTGTGTGTGTGGTGTGTATGTGTGTATATGTGTGTGTGTGTGTGTGTGTGTGTAAGAGTGAGTGAGTGAGTGTGTGTGTGTGTGTGTGCATGGATGATGAGTGAGTCAGATAATCTCAGGCCAGTGGACCCCACTGTGGTCGTGGGTGGGAGACCCGACCATCACTTTACGCCACGCTGCATTGCGTTGCACGTGGCTTTCTGGCTCACAACTAGAGGCCTCTCTGTATGTTCTCTCTCTCTCTCTCTCTCTCTCTCTCTCTCTCTCTCTCTCTCCACTGTATGTGGAGGAGTGTTGTTGTGGTCCAGCAGTGTGAGTTGTGCCCTCTGTGATGAAGGCAGTCCTGTCCTTTTGCGCTTTGTTGCTCTGCTGTGTTCCTCTGGAGCGAGCGTTGAGTGTTTGTGTGCTTTTCCCCATCATGCCCGGCCCGGTGGGATGGTCCAGATGGCTTATGGGTAGTGTAGTGTCAATCTTGAGGTTGGGGGGTTGAGGTGAGGTGAGGGCATAGGAGGTGGAGTGGGGGTTGGAGCAGGGCAGATGGCAGTGGTTTGGGGGCAGAGTGGAAGAAATGTCCCACACCAGGAGAGTGGAAAGGGTTGAGAAATAACAGGGGAACTCAGGTGCACGTGTCAGCGGGTGTCTGTGTGAGAGTGTGGAAGAAAAGCATGTGTCTTAATTGGAGGTGTCTGAATGGATGCTGCCAGGGGCCCCAGGTGGAGAGGTGATGGAGGAGGGGTTGGTGGTGTCCTGCCAGCTGTTGTTAGCCTGGGAAGGGAAAAAAGAGGACATTTAACACCAACTAAAACGTCCAACATACTCGACGCACCCGACCAGTAGCGCGACAATGTGACGTCACAGAAGCGCTGTAACCATTTACACTCGCGTGTGGTGGTCGCGACACTAGTTGCAATATTCTCCTGAACAGAGGTGTCGCTGTTGTGAAAAGACTAACGCTAACTACGTTACACAGCAGAAGAAGCTGCAGTAAGAAACACTAGTAGCTAGCCTCTGTGATGGTACTTCAGACTTTGGTTGCTACTATTCACAACTACCATCATTATCATCTAGTTTCCAAGGTGTGTGCACAGGTAGATAGATAGATAGATAGATAGATAGATGGATATATAGATAGATACTTTAGTCATCCCGAGGGAAATTTTAATAATTTAAACAGTTTAGTTAGCTGGCTAGCTAGCTAGCAGCTGGCTGAGTTTGTGTAATTTCCTGAAGTGGAAAGAGATTTTGCTCAGGCCTTTGTCCTTTGTTTGAAAATGAATCGTTTCTATTCTTTCCTCTTAATTCCATGTGTTGCAACTCTCACTGGTAACTTTGTTAACTTATCCAGCAAACTATTAAAAATTCACGACTGTAACAAAACACTGCAACTCTCGCTTGCCCTCAAACTAGTCCATCTTCCTGTTTCCGCCTTGTCGCGCTTGTCTAAAAAAAAAAATGAGCGCTACCTCGCGCTACCTGGCTTAAATCCTGGCGCGCCAGCAAGATCTACGTCGTTTTGACGTCACATTGTCGCGCTACCGGTCGGGTGCGTCGAGTATGTAGAAGCCCTAAGGCACTAGAAAGACGTGGTTAGAGGATTATCACTTTAGTAACTCACAGGAAATCATTTATAAATCAAACCACTACCACTAAATAATAAGTTACCAATGAAATGACTAAGTGGGTCTAGCATCTTCCTCTATACTGTCCTTATTTCTCCTCGGTGAAGCATTTGTTTGACACTTGGAAGTATGGAGCTACAAATAGGTGTGCAATGTTTGTCTTCTAATAGAATAAATATGAAGATGAAGAAGGAAAGAGCGTGTGGGTGTCAGCGTGAATATGTGCAAATTTGTGTTGGACGTCTGTGTGTGTACTTACGTCCAGGCTGTGTGGGGTAAAAAGGCCACTTCCTGACAGCTCCTCATAGCCGGCCGTCAGGTGTGTAGCACGGTGCAGGGTATCCACCTGCCAGGCAATAAGGAACAGCATTACTCAGTGTCTAACAGCATCAAAGAAAACAACATTTATTTGCACAAATTCCCTGAACAGGTTAAAACAGACCTGACCAGAGGCCATGACTGACCAACTGTGTTTTTTTGGACACACATTAGACAACACCAGACAAAATCCATCTGAAATATAGATGTCACGTGCAAGATTTGTACACACACACCATGTTTGAGGACTGTGAAAAAGTCTCATATCCTGTTTGCCTTTTTTTAATGCCACACTTTCAACGAACTGACAAGTGCAACGTAACTGAAACTACAGAGGTGACTTACTGTCTGGGTGCTGGAATGTGGTTTGTTAAAAAAAAAAGGACCTTGCCCGTTTTAACCAGTTCTCTTTTTTTTGTTCAAATGCAATCCTACTTTTGCCTAATGCGGTAACCACTCTGTGAGGTCTACCCGCTCTCATAACGCCACTTCACAGCTGCTTGTAATTTTCACTGACGGACGCTGCCAAGGAGGAGAGAGTGAGACCCTTACGCCTGAAACATCCCAACGTTGACCATTTATCTGTGTTACAACTGCTGGGGGGTCCACATCCATGTTTCGCACTCTAAACAAATTATTGCTCTGCTGTCACCGAGTAATCCATCTAATTTAAAGGTGAACCATTTGACACACACAGAAAGAGAGAGAGAGTGAGAGAGAGAGAGAGAGAGAGAGAGAAAGAAAGAAAGAAAGAAAGAAAGAAAGAAAGAAAGAAAGAAAGAAAGAAAGAAAGAGAGAGAGAGAGAGAGAGAGAGAGAGAGAGAGAGAGAGAGAGAAATCCTCTCCCCTCTGTCTAGACTTGGCAGTGGCGTTGAAGGCACCATAAATCTCGTCTGGGTCTCAATAGAGGCTTGAGCTTCATCCCATTCTCCGTCTCCCAGCAGGGGCAGATTAAATGCTTAAGGGGCTGCGGAGTTCAATGCTCTGCTTCGCCTTGCGCAGATCGCTGCCTGGCGTCTCCTCAGTGACGAAACGATAAAAAACCCATTTCTTTACGGCAGAGCGGCACTTTTGTCAGCCTTGTCAGCGTTTTTAAGAGAGCTGTCCATCCAAATCAAGGCCTGTATTTCACATTTCGCCAGAGAGAGGTTGGTTTCCACGGCCCTGGTGGTTGTCCCTCAGAAAATGAGCGACACACATTTGTCTGTCCGGCTACAATGCACAGTGAATTCAACCCACCCCAGTATGTCAAATAAATCCACTTAAGGGTGATAAAAATAACATGTTTTGTGTATAACCGCGCTCATTCTACTCATACGCTGTATCCACAACATTAGGGCACAAGGACAACCAGGAGAGAGGGGCCTTTGGGTGAGATGGAGAAGATAAGGATCAAAAATGAAAAACAAACAAAGTAATAAATGATAAAGATGAGGTCTCACGATCACAAACAGCACTGATCCAATGGGAAGTCTACGACACATCTGTGGGTGCTTCCAGCAGGCTACAGACACTAAACTGGGGATCTGTCAGAACTACAGGGAGTTGTGAATGGGGGTGGGGCATGGGGCATCGAGGGGTCCGGATATTTCTAATGATGCAAGACTGAGGGCGAATGGTACAGGCAGAGGCTGGTGACTACGAAACTGCCAGGGAGATACAGGGACAACGTAGGGGTTTGGGGACTGGAAGGAGCAGGGTGGGGTGGGGGGTGGGGGGGGTCGATGCAGGCTAACTGGGGACATCCTCAGCGCCTACCTGCTGCTGGAGAGAGGGGGTGACGGCAAGGCCCTCCCCGTTGAGTGAGCGCAGGCCGAGGTAGGCGTCTCCTGCGTGAGAGAGGCTGTACGAGCCCGACGATCCTGCAGGTGATACACGCAGCCCGTCAGGCAAGCCGCTCTGGGCCCAGTGAGGGGGGTGGTGGGGGGGTGGGAGTGGCATGGGGGTTACACACGCCACTGTGTAAGACGTCTGCTACTGTGTATGACACTCCCTACCATAGGGCAACCCAGTTACATTTGACTTTCAAGTCTGGGAGGTTATGTCAAGACTTTCTGTCTGCATGAATTAACATTAGTTTCTACAAACAAAAATAAAAAATAGGAAATACAAGGGAGCTCTAACAAGGGAGTCCTGAAGTTGTGACACTTCTGTTAACTCGGCCATATCTCTGGCTCCATGTTAGATCTAGTGTCTCAGTAGGGAACTTTATCCCCCTGATTCGATGACAGGACTAAGGAAATGAAATGTCGGATTACGTCCGATAAGAAACCAGTCATGACACGGCATGGTCTTCCACGCAGAGGAGAGATATGATGTTAATACTGAAGTCACCTACCTTTGCCTGTTTGCATCCTGAGCAAGTAGGGCTAGATTTCACTATCTACATGTGCATATCAGTAAGTGTGTTTGGTATTCTCTTGTGTAGACAAAGGCTTAAGAGACAAACAAAAGGTTGGGTGTTGGACTTACAGAAAATTAGATAGTGTTGCTACAATAAAAAGATGAAGGAACAAATAACATTTAACCTAATAACTGTGAGTTGTGTAAAACATTTTGTTTTGACTCTAAAGACAATCGAGCATATACTTCCTGTTAGCTCACCACCTTTGAAAGAGCAAACTTTCTGGGTAAACACAACACTAACGGTACTCTTTGAGACAATATCAGTAACCTTAAAATAATCCATGCATGGCAGTTGGCTATGTACCTCAGAAATGACTGTCACTACATGTTGCCACATATCAGAATTCAGAACCATCACACATAGCAACGCAATGTTTCGTTCTGTGCCGCCAGGCTTTTGGAAGTGTCTTGCAGTGAGTACATCATAAATACAAAACGCTTTTCAGATACACTACTTGTGAATGCAAAAGCAAAAACAAAAAACTGATAACTCTGTGTCAAAAAACACACAGGCACACACACACACACGCAAAAGTTGTAAAAAATGGACACAGTTAGGACATGGGGGGGGGGGGGGGGGGGACAGATGGGTGAGTGTTGGTCAAACCTGTACTGATGTGTGAGTGTAACAAAGTGACACTAGCATGAGTGCATACAATGAGTTTGTAGCTTAGACGCATGCAAGTACCAATACAATGGAGCTGCCGCTACTCTACACACTAGGCCAATGTCTCATGCATGTGGTCCTAGCTACATGAGTGGGTGGGAGCAGGGGGGTTGTGTGTCTGCGCTAGAGGCTGAGGGGGGAGGTGGAGCAGACAGTACCTGAGTTGGGCGTCGCCGGAGAGTTAGCCTGGCTAGCTTGCGCTGACACATTGGCAGCGTCCACTGCCGTTTTTACCGCGTACAGGTTCGCTTCCTCCTGGAACTTACCAATGTTCTTCTTGTACCGAATTCTCTTGTTGCCAAACCAATTAGAGACCTGCAGAAAAAAGGAGGACGAGGACATGAAGATATTTAAACACTCCCGTTCTACATCTCAGCGTGTTTCAGTAGTAGCTTTTATTTGAAGCGACTCACAGTGCAGCAAAACATTTCTGCAGTGTTTTGGGCTCCCAGGGATTTGCTCCCGTGACCCTGGGCGTAGCTAGCCCCTTGCTCTAGAAGCACCGTTATTGGAGTGGCACTGCAGTCCAGGATAGCACACGTGAGCCAGGTAGTGCTGAGCACAAACAGCCCTGTGATCTTAACGCTTAGAGGCTGACACAGTGGCAGCAACAGCAGCAGGGACTTCTGACCTGAGAGACAGTGATCCCGCACTTCTTGGCCAGCTCCTCCTTGGCTTCCTCGCTGGGGTAAGGGTTGGACAGGTGTGAGTAGAAGTACTCGTTCAGCACCTCCGTTGCCTGTTTGTTGAAGTTGCGCCTCTTACGTCTGGGGAGAGAGAAAAATGAACAGATATGGGGACATATATAAACATTTGAGACAAACATAAGAGGGAATCCAGAGGAATCTGATAAAAAAAAATGTATTGAAAAGAAAAACAGATAAAAGTACAGAAATGAACACAACTGTCAAAAATAGCCAATTCCACACAAATCTTGAGGATTACAAACAGAAAGAAAGAAATGCGGTATCCTCCTATGTTTTTTTTTATTAAGACTGCATCTCTCACTACACATTTCCATTTTAACAACCACAACAACATCATGGCTCACCTGGCGTCCAGGAAGCGTGAGCGCAGGATCATGACGGCCTCACAGGTGCTCTGCTTGAGCTGCATCTGGATGGAGCTGAACTTGCGGTGGATGATGCTCACCATGCGCTCGATCTCTTTGGGGGAGATGGGCCGCGTGCGGGACTGCTCCCGCAGCAGGTTCATCACGTGGTTGGTGAACTCGCTGCATGCCTGGGGAACACAAGAGAAGGGGGTGACCATGTTACAGAGAAGCGCTTACGGTCTAGCCTGTCCACTTTACAGTAATCTAAGTAGTGTCTCCACGCAGCTATTACAGTCAGTCATGGTCAAATTGGATGGGGAGAAACTCATAAATCTATATATGGTGGACAGAGATTTAAAAAGACACAGTGTATTAGGAACCTCCTCCAGAAACTGATCATTTAGTCATTTAGACATTTTACAGTCAAGCTTCTAGGACTTGGATGATGTCAAGTACAGAATTGATTTAACTGCATACATGAATTTTACACTTGCAGTGCAGAAAAGTACTGGCAATTTATGCTACAATAATAAACACCAGCTGAAACCCTACTATTGAAACTGTACTATGCACAAAACAGCAGCAGATACCATACCATGTTTGAATCCCTGTCCTAACATGCCCTGGGTGTCTTATCTTTTCAACTTATCTTATTACAATACCAGAACACAGAGTACAAATATCACTTGTGGACCTGTGTTACTTGTTAACAACAATGGCAGATATCACATAGTGATTCCCTTCCCTCCTGTCCTGACGCGTGCAGTGCCTTACCTGTTCATACTTCTCCAGCTCGGAGTGGTAGATCTGGCGGATCTGGGCCAGCTTGGCTCTGTAGTCCGAGTGCTCGATGCTGCCATCATTAGGGGATCCTCCTGCTGCAGCTGCAGCGGCGGCTGCGGCCGCCGACCCGCCACCCTTCTCCGGGCCCGACACGCCCTCGGCCAGCAGCATGTTGTCCAGACGCATGATCTGGGGATCCGGGGGGTCCTCCTCCTGCACGCCGCGGATACTGAGAACTGTAGGAGAGACAGAAAACAGGCACTGAGTGTCACACTTTTTAAAGCTTTCTGCACCCCAATGTATACTGCCCACTTGTGGCAGCGCTGTAAAAAAGCCGTATGCAGAAACTCAATGTGGCATATAATGATGGCATAAGGCTGCTGCTTAAAGTGCCACAATGGAGCAGTGCAAGCTGAAGGTTTGTAAGTGTTGGTGTATCCACCTGCCCTGCTGTACTCAGGAATCTCATGTTTAGATGTATGTGTAGACTAACTGAGTCATTCAACAGCATAATTGCAACACTAGTGAACCCTGCAATGAATATGGTTAGGTTCACTTCTAGACTGTGGAACCATTGGCCTTAATGAGTATGGTTAGGTTCACTTCTAGACTGTGGAACCATTGGCCTTTCAGTTTATATGCTAATATCTGAACACTCTTTTTGTGTATTGTAGAACTCTGACTGTTGTTGTCATTTTATTGTATGTGTTTTTTTGTCTGTCTTTTTACTATGTTTTGTATTGTGATATGGACCGCTCTCTGTGTCCTGAATAAAGAATGAATTGAATTGATTGAATTGTCAGAGAAAGAGTGTAGATGGATGCACTGTGGCTATTGCTATGACTACATCTGTTTACACTTCATTATGATACACAACATGACATGGGTCAGGGAAGGAGAATATGCAAAGCATTGATTACAGCAGCTGACTGTGCATTGTATTCTGCTGCTGACGTGTTGTACTTTGGACAGTCAAATCCGTTTTTTCAGAAGACAATTACACTAGCTAAGCATGCCAAACACCCCCCCCCCCCCTTCCGCCACAATAGTTTCTAGGAGAGGTGCATTGAGGTAAGTGCTCCTTTCAACCAGCAGGGGTCAGCAGAGCCCCTCAGCAGAGCAGGCAGCCAGCAGAGTAATGCATGAGGCATGAGTCAACTAATAGGAGTGCATGTGCTGTCACTACGAGCAAGACCAGCCATAAGTACCGCCTACAGCCACCACACTCTACCACTGTATTAAAGCAAGACCTCTGTCAGCTCCTGGCCAGGCACTCATCTCTCTCTCTTCTGCACTCACTCCCTCACACACACACACAGATGTGACTTACAGTATAGTATCTGCATGACGGAATATAGCACACACACACTGGTCAACATGTGAACCACTAGACCAGTGTTTCTCAAACCTTTTCAGACCAAGGTACCTATAAAAAGGTTCATGGACCACCAAACTCCCTAAATATCTAGGGGGAAAAAACAATAAGCCTACTTCAACTGTATATTACACAATACTCACAGAACCATTTTCATCATGTCTGCACCTTGCTTGTTGTGACAAAGGATTCATTTGATTTTCTAACGCCGTCTTGACAGTTTGATGCCATCATAGTTACGTTACTAGTAAACTAATCGTATTCTACATTGTCTTTCAAAGGTAACGCTGATCTTTTTTGACGCAAAAAGTGTTTTGTGTCACAACACTGTCAGGACTTTTAAACAAACAATTAAATTAGGCTACTGTTGGATTTACATACGACTTGATTCAATATTGCACACAACTCATCAATGTGACTCACAACTTTGCTCTGGAGTCGTGCTTAGGGAAGCTTAAGAAACGCTGATATAAAACAAGATATTTTAGGGTCCCACATCTGTGCGCGGACCACTGGGGATAGCTTGCAGACCACACTTTCAGAAAGACTACTCTAAACCATTTCTTCTATGGGGAGTTAAATCTCACTCATGACAGGGCTCCAGATTAACTTTTTGCACTGGTTGTACTGGTGCGGCTAACTTTTTTTCTTAGGTGCACCAGCACAAAAGTTAGGTGCACCCAAATTTTCAACCACATCGCATTTAACACCGCAGCAGGTTCACTTTTTTCCTTAATTACTGTCCTATATAGGTTGTCCTATGACTTATGATTTACAATTCTACAAGAAAAGTAACTTAATGAAGTGTTTGAAGTGCTTTAAGTGCTCCAATGAGCTGAAATTTAAACTTAAAACATCTCAAGATGAATTATATAAAAATAACAGTGAGTAAATTAACAGTGCACGTCTTTTAAGGGCTTCAAACTGCACATCTCATGGCTCAATGTCTTACATACTATCCTTCATGATCTTTAAGCCTTGGCTAAACCAGCTCGCCAGGCTAGCATCTTCCATAGAAATGTATTTGAGCACAATTTAAAGAGATGTTCCAAGTAGCCTGGGGGATTTTTATGTGATTTTGCAATGATGATTGCAATAATCATTTGACAGCCCCACAATGCAATTTACTTTTTAATTTTAGTATTTTTAAATTTTCAATAAAGAACATCACTATGGTTAATGCAGTAATGAAATGGTAGGCCTATTATTATAGGCTATTGCAATGACTTGCCATGCTCGATCTAAATATGTCCATTCAATCCACCGTACACAATGACCACAGTTATACATGCAGGGAATATTCGGGCTTTAAATGTAGCAGCGATATTCGGTTTGCGCCAAATACCGGATTAAATTGATTGATGCCATCAGAATGAGTTTACACAACTCGCACGCAAAACGAATATTGCTGTTGAAAACCGGGTTACTCCCTGCATGTAACTGCGATCAATGAGGCACTCCTTTTCGGCGATATCTGTATCTCTGTCGTTCGGGAAGGCCTTGTATGCATTGTTTGCAATTTTAAGACGTCTTTTCATCTGCAATGACTCCTATAAATTTGGTGCAAGTGGCATTCCTGTACGTCGGGTTGACGTTCAAACTATTTTTCTGGTAAATAATTATTTCGGACTGAACTTGGTGAAGGGAAGTTTCACTAGGCCTATCGTAGGCAACGATAAACTTGATCATCATCTTGGGCTCGTCTGATCGGTTTGCTGCTGCCAGCCGCCGAAAGGCAGTGGGGGAGAGGGGACATTTATCACGGCCTATGTGACCACACTGTAATGCAACTGCATCCACTCTGTTTATCTGACGGGTCTCTGACCTCTCTCTCTCTCTCTGCAGCACACGCATTTTCAAATTTACACACAGGCACTAGGCCACTCAGAGGGGAGGTCCCGCCCTTCACTATCTGTGATTTGTTTAAACCACGATATTGGCCAAATATGTGTCTGTTATTGAACCAAAGGTAGAGTTTCAATGCGGACCCTTTTTCCTCTCTCGAATAGCTGGTCGCACCGGTGCGACCTCCGATTTCTTTAAGTCGCACTTTTGAAAAATTAGGTCGGTCGCACTTTGGAGCCCTGCATGAAATACAAGGATGCAAGAAAACAACAATTGCACAAAAGAACCATATTTTTCATGACCCTGAACAACAAGGTCAAATTTTTCTGCCTTCTCTAGGCAAAAAGAACTAGAGTGGGTGCATTCTTTCAGTGCACGGAGAGTGCACATGAAATGTCACTATGTGACGTACAAATGAAGCTGTAAGATGTGGTTGGGATTTTTTGAAGCTGTAGATAGGGCCACTTGGAGCACGTCTAAAATCAACAGATCTAAACTTTTTGATCCAGCACCTGCCCAGGTACCTGTTAGCACTTCATGGAGTTTTTATTATGCATCAAAAAACAAATTGTTTGTTTCGCCTGCCAGATGCATTTTAATGATTACAACCACAAACAGAATATCTGCCTACTGGTGTGCAATATCTGGTTTGTCATATTACTTTTAATGACTTGCACAGTTTCCTCTGATGTGAAGGACTGTATTCTCCGTCTCGTTGCTTTCAGGTTGGATCTGCCGCGTTAATGATTTGCTAAAATCACAAAGTTGGTCCCAACACCCCTCCCATGCATACTCCCAAACCACTTTATAAAATCCTTTTGTGCACAGAGCACAAAGAGCCATTTCTTTTGCCCACTGCTTTGATTTAACTTGATATAAAAAGACAGTACGAGGGTTGAACTTATTGGTGAATGATGTTTTGCTGTTTAAATGAATTTTTCCAACTATAGCTGCATTAGAGCGAAAGGGTGTGGTGACTGTCCGTGCCACAAAAACCCTGTGGACACAAACTGCATTAAGGCATCAAATCAACTGCGTTAAGCCACCCGGTTTCTGTAGGGCAAGAGATAAATAAACAGCGCAGCAGAGACAAGGGCTGCATTGTTTTAACAATGAATGAATTCCAAAAATACAACGCGCTGCCAAGCACTCAAGCGGCTCGCTCACTGCTCGGCCAAAGCTAAAAGTGTGGGCAACATCTACAAAGAAGTCAGAGCACATGTAAGTGCCTTTTTTGGGGCCGTCCACACCCCCCCCCCCCCCCACCCCCAAGTCCACTTGCTTCCCTCTTCCAAAGCTCCCTTCACCAGTCTACCGACTGGAGTCCTCTCTACTTTGTCCAACTCACTCCTGTCTTTGAAATGAAAGAAAAAAAAGAAAAAAAAGAAAGAAAGGAAAGAAGGAAAAAAAAAAACTTCTCCCTCTTTCCCTGCTGGCCCTTTTTTGTTCTGTTCCCTCTTCTACCCCTTCTCTTTCTCTCACTCCCTCTCTCTCTTTCTCTCACTCCCTCTCTCTCTCCCTCTCTCTCAGGTCCTCCCCCTCTCCCTTTTCTTCTGTTTTTCCTTTGCTCAGGTCCTTTTCCCTCTCTCAATCCGTTTTAGTGCTCCCCCTTCTCTCTCTCTCAGGTCTTCTCCCCCCATCTCTCTCTCTCTCTCTCTCTCTCTCTCTCTCTCTCACTGAGTCACATTCCTTCTCTCTGTTACTCCCCCTCTCAGGGCTCAGGAATGCGGCAGACCCAGCCGACTGAACTAATGACCCCGATTTGCCCATCCCTCTCTCTAGTTTTTGGGCTCTTTAGTCAACTTGTGAGCAGGGGAGAATTCAACACACGTTCTTTTTTGAACTGGTATGCTTAAAAACCTGAAAACCCTAAAAAAACATCAAAACAGTTTTGTATGACATTCAAAATAGTGTGTGTGCGTGCGTGTGTGTGTATGTGTGCGTGTGTGTGTCTGTAGAATCCCGGGAGCTTGGCACTGGCCACGTCGGGCTCTGGCAGCAACTTCAGCAGTGCCTGTCCCAGACCTCGCTCCAGACTAACTGCTTCCTGTTGCTGCACGCCAAGACATGGCAGCGGTTTACCTTACCGCCATCCAGCCTAACAGCCCCCAGCCTACAACACTCCACAGAGGTGCTCACTGCTCTGGGTCACACTCAGTCCTTCTTATTCTCCCTTCCTCAAACACAAACACCCAACCCCCCTCACCTCACCCCCCACCCCCATGCGCTCCCCTAACGCCCACTGATAGGCTCCAATTACACCAATTAAGCAGTGAAAAGCTAATAATGACACATAAACACACTGTTTACTCAAAGGGTTAACAGCTTGATTGGAGAGAATACTTCTGAAGTCTCTCTGGTGGACACTTTCAGTTCGCACTGATAAGACTGTAAAAAGCTGTTTTGGGAGGATATAGGCCTACAGAAAAAAGTGGAGGGTAATAAAGGCAATAATAAAATACAAGGGAGAGTGGAATTTGATGTGAAAAACATCTGATCAAGACTGTGTTTGTGTGTGTGTGTGTGTGCCCGTCTGCTTATGAGTGAGTATGTTTTCTAGGCAATTCATAAAACCCGACCTGCTAAATCATGGTAATTAACATAGTTCATTAATATAAACACAGTAACATGCTAATGAGTTAATGTACATTTTAATGTGCTGCATCTGTTAAACCAATGCGGGTTCCCCTCCATTTAACACACCGTGGCCTGGCAGAGGCGCTGTATAAAACCTCTCCTACTCTTCACAATCTCTTAAAACATCTTAAATGTCACAATTGGAATTTGCACTAAAGCAACAAAAGGACTCGATTGCAGCCCCAAGAAATCAAGTAAAGTAAAGTAAAATAAAATAGAAAAGGGACTATTTAGTGCTCCTTAACCCTTAAAGGTGTACCGTCATACCAGTGTGACGGTAATGTTGGAAAATGAACGTTCTAAAGAGTATCTGGGTTCATTGAATTCAACATAGAATTTTAGAACATTCAATTGTTGTAGAACAGAATCTTATGTTAGAATGTTCAAAAACCCACACATTTAAGGGTTTTAGAAGCCAAAACCAGAGGTAAGAGCAGGGAGTGCAAAACAACCCTCCCATTGAAGCACCTCCAGCCTCTGGGTTAGTCACTGGTATGCGCAGCGCAGCACAGCACCGCACAGCACAGGCAGGCAGTGGGAACTGGAGAGCTGCTCCATAAAATATTCAGGGTAACCGGCTGGGTTTTGACTGAATCCATAATCATCCTCTCTTTCTCCCCCAGCACCGGCAAGCAGGCAGGGAGAGAGTGGCGGCGGCGGCGGAGGCAGTGGCAGGCAGGGAGGCAGGCGGCCCCTTTGTGTCGGTGCAGGTGGAGAGGCAGGTAGACGTGTTAAGCGCAGACAGAGCAGAGCCGGAGTGTGTGTGTGTGTGTGTGTGTGAGAGCGCCCAGAGCGAGTGTATTAATGGCGGAGTGCTCGGTGCTGGGAGCGGTGTATTAATGGCCCCTGTTTTTCAGTGCATTACTGAAGAGACACAGTCCATCACGGCTCGGCTCACAACACGCCACACGCTCAGCCCTCCGCTATACCCCCACCCCCATCGCCTCTTTCTCAGTCCCTCTCTCTATGTATCTCTCAAAGCTATCCCTCTCGTTCTGTATTTCTCAATGTATGCTCTCCATTTCTTTTGCCCATCCCTCCCTCCCTTCTCTCTACATGTATCAAAGCTATCTCTCGCTCTCTCTCTCCCTCAGTGCATGCTGCTGCTCACCCTTTCT